>NC_041392.1:4280365-4365381 GCF_002162155.2 Triticum dicoccoides
AGCTACAAGTAAGTAGTAGGCTGTTTCTTCATGGGCTGTGGGGCACGGCCCAGGTTGGCCCAGCCGAAGGTCTGCCAGTGACAACAAGGAAATTTAAAACTCTCAACCGTGTACGACGAATCTGACGAAATTTATCTAAAAAAGCTCCAAACTTGAGCACGAATTAGAGAAGATGCAGGTAACGAAACTCGATGCTGATTGTCAGAATGGAACGCCATCGTTGACGTGCATCTTTTTCATGTAGAGCTGATTTTGAATTGAAGCATGGTTGTGTTAAGTAGAAGAGGTTACTTAAGAAGCAGTTTAAGAGAGGAGAGAGAAAGCAACCTCCCGTACAGGTTGCATCATGGAAGCGCACGACGGCAGTTGCTCGCTGGAAACGGCTGATTTGAGCATTCCCAAAGGGCCTGGCTGCAGACTGCTTTGATCAGCGCGGGGGCCAAACAAACAGTAGCTGCAGGCATCCAATCGGCCCATTTCTGTCTCACCCGGGCTTGGCTGGAAGGACTGCCGGCTACCAAACGCGTCCCTTATAACTGTGAGATAATTGTTGGCAAGATTTTCTACATAGGACAAGTGGTGATGTCGCATAAAATCAATGACAGAGAGAGCAAAGTTGTACTCACTTTATTTCAAATATTCTGCTTTTTGTTTTGGTCAAACACAAACTTTGTAAAGTGTGATAAAGTGTATAAAAAATTATAATATCTACAATACTATATCAATATTATTCAATAAGAACCTTCTATTGGACTCGTATGTAAATTAAGAAGAGAGCAGTCAGATGTATTCTATCACTGTCTATATTTGACTCATAAATTAAACATGTTGAAGATGTTCCAAGGGCGCATGTTCTTGGTCCAATCTATTTTGTTTAGCTCTCTTTCTACTGTAAGGTTCGCTTTGTTTTGTCATTATGTGATGATGAAACAAAAGACCACCTTTAATTTGGAGGTGTTTAAACTGCAGATTCGACTTCCCACTCAATCCGGCAAACTTCATCCCGTTCTATGGAGGAGCACCACACCATGACTACCATCACCGTGTAGGACGGAAGAGCCAGAGCAATTTCGCTTCTGTTTTCACCTTCTGCGACTATATATACGGGACGCATAAAGTAAGTCTATCCTTATCTTTTGCAAGCACATTATTTGCCGTTTAGTAATTAAACCCGCCAAAACATTGATATGTTCATCACTTCACTGACAATAAAATCATGTGTCATTTTCAGGGCTACATGTTCCATAAGGCAAGCCTAGCAAAGGTAGCTACACTTGCCAGCAACTTCCATTGTCCAGATGTTAACAAATGATCCATGAGTACTATTGATTAATTTGTCTTGATTAAATTATGCGTGTGTTGTTAATTTAATTACGAAAAATGTCATTCTTTTGTCTTTGCTCGATGTAACAGCTGAAGGAGATGGCACAAAACAGTACCGAGAAAAGAGAGACGATGAATTTTATCGGCGGGAAGCAGGCATAGATATCAAACACAGTTGCCATCCTGGCCTGGCGCATAAGCTCTTGCTCACACCATGATGCAGTGCAACGTCTAGCAATTTTCACAAATATGCCATCTTCCAACATCATTTCAATCTTAGTAAAACTCGCGTGTGCACTTAATATTGTACTCCCTCTGTAAATTAATATAAAATCGTTTAGATCACTAAAGGGAGTATAATTATGTACAGAGAGTTCATTTCTCATTCTAATAATAAGAACAACAAAAAATAAATGGGAAGTTTAAGTAAATATCTCCATGTGGTTGTGCTGATTTGGTCAATTTATGAAAATTATTTACAACAGGATGATCTTGCTAGACTAATCCAAAGTGAAGAAAGTTTTTCCCAGAAGTTCAATGGTATATTCACCCCACAATTTTGCAGTTGCACTCGGCACAGGTTATTTTAACCAAGCTAGCCCCTTTTCACGAATGAAGGGGAAAAGGTGACGAGTTGCATGCAACTTTACATAGCTGATGTACATATTGAGCCGGCAGATGCTACAGGGGTAGCTTACAAGAGGATGAAGGCGAAGGAAACATCCTCCTGAAATGGGATAAGATAGCTGATATACCCAGGTTCGGCCTTTCTGGTGGAAGAAAAGACCTGCGATTTGTTTTGTAGTGCTTCTCGTTTCGACCGCCGAGTCACCCACCGGTCATGCTGACGTCACAACATTTCGGGCGATGACCTCAGGATGGAGCAGGCGTATTAATGATACCTTGGCTAGCGCACGGCGGTTACGCAATGTATGATCTTCTCCTTATATAGACGCGGCACGATCTCGGCCGCAAATACCGGCACGTTCACACGATGCATGAACCGCCACCCCACGACCGAGGAACGTGCGGTAATTTCGCAACGGCTCCGGGAGGCGTGCTCAGTCCGCTGCTCCTCTTCTTCTCCGCGCGTGCACCATTTCCTCTGCACATCTTCCGCCGCACCAACCAACAGAAATCTCGCCACCTGAGGATTAAAGGTCGCTGGGGCAGTTCTACGGTGAAGGAGAATCATTGGCGCCGTTTATCAAAAGCGGAGGAGGTCAAGCAATGGCGAATCCCTACCAAAGAAACCAAATCACGACCAAATGCCTGGAAAACCAGAGTAGTTTAGAATATCATCCAACTATCATCACACAACTTTCAAACATCACGTCATACATCTAAAGTTGCATGTAAGATTTGAGGCATGTGCGAGATTTTAGTTGCATGCGCGATGCAGGGCAGGAGTTGCATTTGAGGTACAACAATATTACCGGAATCATACCAGATCAGACAGCACACTTGACCAGCTTAGTCGTTCTTGACATCTCTCGGAACAACCTAAGTGGAGGAATACCACAATGGGTGGGGTTGCTCTCTAGTTTAAGCAGCCTTGATCTCTCTGACAATAATCTCAGTGGACCTGTGCCATCTGAGATCGGTCTGCTCTGTAATTTGACCATGTTGGATCTTGAATATAACAATCTTAGCAGACATGTGCCATCTGAGATCGGTATGCTTGGCAATTTAATCATGATGGATCTCGGAGGCAACAACTTGAATTGTGACTTCACTGAAAGAACATTTTACAAGTCTAACGAGGTTAAAGGAGCTGGATTTAAGTGTGAATTCCTTGATGATTACAGTTGGTCCCGATTGGATACCACCCTTTAGTTTAGAAAAAACAGATCTTGGCTCTTGCCAACTGGGACCTTCGTTTCCTGCATGGCTTCAGTTCCAAGTGGACATAAGCAACAATCTTTTGGAGGGACAACTTCCTCAGTGTTTTGGGGTGATGGATGATAAGTCTCCGTCGTATCTACTTTTCCAAACACTTTTGCCCTTGTTTTGGACTCTAACTTGTATGATTTGAATGGAACTAACCCGGACTGATGCTGTTTTCAGCAGAATTGCCATGATGTTGTTTTATGTGCAGAAAACAAAAGTTCTCGGAATGACCCGGAATACCTTATAATAAATAATAAAAAATCCTCGCCAAAGATGAAGACCAGGGGGCCCACACCCTGTCCACGAGGGTGGGGGGCGCCCCCCCTAGGGCGCGCCCCCTACCTCGTGGGCCCCCTGGAGACCTTTCGATGCCAACTCCAACTCTATATATTGGCTTTCGGGAAGAAAAAAATAAAGGAGAAGAAATCATCGCGTTTTACGATATGGAGCCGCCGCCAAGCCCTAAAACCTCTCGGGAGGGCTGATTTGGAGTCCGTTCGTGGCTCCGGAGAGGGGGATTCGTCGCCGTCGTCATCATCAACCATCCTCCATCACCAATTTTATGATGCTCACCGCCGTGCGTGGGTAATTCCATCGTAGGCTTGCTGGACGGTGATGGGTTGGATGAGATTTACCATGTAATCGAGTTAGTTTTGTTAGGGTTTGATCCCTAGTATCCATTATGTTCTGAGATTGATGTTGCTATGACTTTGCTATGCTTAATGCTTGTCACTAGGGCCCGAGTGCCATGATTTCAGATCTGAACCTATTATTTTCATGAATATATGTGAGTTCTTGATCCTATCTTGCAAGTCTATAGTCACCTACTATGTGTTATGATCCGGCAACCCCGAAGTGACAATAATCGGGACCACTTCCGGTGATGACCATAGTTTGAGGAGTTCATGTATTCACTATGTGCTAATGCTTTGTTCCGGTTCTCTATTAAAAGGAGGCCTTAATATCCCTTAGTTTCCATTAGGACCCCACTGCCACGGGAGGGTAGGACAAAAGGTGTCATGTAAGTTCTTTTCCATAAGCACGTATGACTATATACGGAATACATGCCTACATTACATTGATGAATTGGAGCTAGTTCTGTGTCACCCTATGTTATGGCTATTACATGATGAACCGCATCCGGCATAATTATCCATCACTGATCCGATGCCTACGAGCTTTCCATATACTGGTTTACGCTTATTTACTTTCCCATTGTTACTGTTACAATCACTACAAAACACCAAAAATATTACTTTTGCTTCCGTTACTTTTGTTACCGTTACCACTACTATCATATTACTTTGCTACTAAACACTTTGCTGCAGATACTAAGTTTCCAGGTGTGGTTGAATTGACAACTCAGCTGCTAATACTTGAGAATATTCTTTGGCTCCCCTTGTGTCGAATGAATAAATTTGGGTTGAACACTCTACCCTCGAAAGCTGTTGCGATCCCCTATACTTGTGGGTTATCAAGACTAATTTTTGGCGCCGTTGCCGGGGAGCATAGCTCTATTCTTTGAGTCACTTGGGATTTATATCTGCTGGACACTATGAAGAACTTGAAAGACGCTAAGACAACAATTTATCCCTCAACTACGAGGGGAGGTAAGGAACTGCCATCTAGCTCTGCACTTGATTCACCTTCTGTTATGAGTAAGCTTGCGACACCTAAACCTGCTTCTGCTATTCGTTCTGATATGTCGCATGTTATTGATGATGCCACTTCTGCTATGCATGATACTTATGATGAAACTACTTCTATGCCTGATACTACTGTGCCCCTTAGTGAATTTCTGGATGAATAAATTGCTAGGGCTAGAGAGAAAGAAATTATTGAATCTGATTATAATGATGAAAGTGATGATGAAGATAGGCCTATTATTCCTGAAGGTTATTGTCGGTGTCAAAACCGGTGGATCTCGGGTAGGGGGTCCCGAACTGTGCGTCTAGGCGGATGGTAACAGGAGACGAGGGACACAATGTTTTACCCAGGTCCGGGCCCTCTTGATGGAGGTAAAACCCTACGTCCTGCTTGATTAATATTGATGATATGGGTAGTACAAGAGTAGATCTACCACGAGATCAAGGAGGCTAAACCCTAGAAGCTAGCCTATGGTATGATTGTTGTATGTTCGGGTTGTCCTACGGACTAAAACCCTCTGGTTTATATAGACACCGGAGAGGGTTAGGGTTACACAAAGTCGGTTACAATGGTAGGAGATCTGAATATCCGCATCTCCAAGCTTGCCTTCCACGCCAAGGAAAGTCCCATTCGGACACGGGATGAAGTCTTCAATTTTGTATCTTCATAGTCCAGGAGTCCAGCTGAAGGTATAGTCCGGCTACCCAGACACTCCCTAATCCAGGACTCCCTCAGTAGCCCCTGAACCAGGCTTCAATGACGACGAGTCCGGCGCGTAGATTGTCTTCGGCATTGCAAGGCGGGTTCCTCCTCCAAGTTCTTCATAAAAGTTTGTAAACACTAAGGGTAGTGTCCGGCTCTGCAAAATAAGTTTCCACATATTGCCATAGAGAGAATAATATTAACACAAATCTAATCCGCTGACATATTCCGTAACGTGACACCACGCTGCGGCCAAGTCCTTTACTCGAATCGTTTTTACTTCCCCACCTCAGCGTATTTTGCGAGGCGGTTTCCTTGGCACGTCATGTCAAAGCAGAGATCGTGTCCCCTTTATTTACGGGATTCTCATCAATACGGATGTGGGTAACCCAATCGTGCCCGTTAGCATGTTTTCTCAATTAAAGGTGAGTCCCAAACGGTTACGGGGAGGGCCCTTGGTATTCAACCTCTTATAAAGAGACCAAGGCCTTACTCCTTGTCAATCTCAAACGAGTTCACCCGTCGCCTCGAGTTCCAACACCCTAGGCTCCAGATTCCAGGCGCTTCGGACCTTCAACAATGTCCGGTTCCGACCTTCGAGGCCGATGGATGCCCTCCTCCGTCACGGAGGAGGACGTGCTAAAGCTGAGAGAGGCCAAGTTCTTGACCGGCGAAATTTCGCACAGGTTGCCTGCTCAAGGGCAGGCTGTTCCCAGTCCCCAGCCTGGTGAGAGCATGGTGTTCGTGTCTCACTTCCTTCGGGGGTTAGGCTTCCCAATGGATCCCTTCGTGAGGGGGCTGATGTTCTACTATGGGCTGGAATTCCATGACTTAGCTTCGGAGTCCATCCTCCATGTTTCCTCATTCATCGTCGTGTGTGAAGCGTTCCTCCGTGTTACTCCTCACTTCGGATTATGGCTCAAGACCTTTAAGGTAGAGCCGAAGATGATTGAGGGACGGCACGCAGAGTGCGGAGGTGCTGTTGTAAGCAAGAATGCTGGTGCTCCATGGCCGAAGGGCCCTTTTCAAGAGGAGCTCGGCTTATGGCAACGAGAGTGGTTCTATATCACCGTCCCCAGGGGCAGCAAGTGGGTGGCGCCGCCTGCCTTTCGCTCGGGTCCCCCAGAGCATCTAGGGTCGTGGGTCAACAAAGGCCTAGATTGGGGACCACCCCTGGACGTGCCTTTGTTGCAGGGCCGCATCAGGGATCTCTTAGAAAGAGGTCTCAGCCTGATCAAAGTGACGCAAGTCATGCTGATTCGCCAAACACTGCCCGGCAAACGCCGCCCCCTTCGTCTAAGGGAGTCTAATCCGGAGGGACCGCGAGCTCTCCAGCACTTTATGGGTGCAACGCCCGCGGAGATGTATAAACTGTTCTTCGGATCACAAGCAATGTGTCCGGATTTGATCGAGGACGCAGGTCTGAGCTGCAATCGCCCGGATACTCAAGTAAGTAGCCTTGTGCCCGGACTCGTTATCCATATATTTGTCATAAACTTGCCCCTAAAAGAGTTGTCCCTTTAAACAGGAGTGGATAGCGAAAGCAAAGCTGATAAGGTGTCCGGCTCCCCTTCCTGAGACCAGGCCGGATTTCGTCCTAGTCAGGATGTTGAAGATTGTGCCTTTGAAGGAAAGTGAGGGAGGGGACAAGGGAACTACGGCCTCCTCGAAGGAGGCTGTTCGGAGGGAAGGAACCGAAAATTCCTCTCCTCCAGGGAAGAAAAGGACCGCCTCTGAAGACCCAAAGACCATGGCCTCAAAGCAGGGGGGAAAATCCTCGTCAGAGGGTCCTACGCCGGGGGGTACCTCGGCCGAATTATGCCCTCAAGGGGACCAGCCCTCCAGCGAGCCGTAAGTGGAGAAAGATTTTCTTTTCGAGAGATGGGGGAAACCCTTGCTATATGTCTGAGAAGATTAACCAAAATTTTACCTTGTAGCTCGGACCTCGACCCTTCTCAGCAGAGCTCGTCTTCAGGGGACCTTCTTCCAGAGATGATGGAGAGTGGAATGCCTCCCTCTGCCGCACCACCTGGCGAGGTGGGCGACCCTGAGGTGTCGTCGCGGAGGGTTTCTCCGAATCCGGCAGAGGCGGAAGATAGCTATGTGGCCCCCCAAGGTTCTCCGCGTCCGGCCTTCGAAAGAGGCCATAGGACAAGTCCGGCACCGTCTGGTGCTCGGCCGGAGGAGCTGAAGAATCTGCTGGGACGAGCTTCTATCTCAGAGGAGCACCGTGCATTGATGGGCATGGCGATTGAAAGGATTTCGTCCGCGGAAAGCGGATTGCACGAGGCCGTCAGAAGTTTACTGACGGGTTTTGAGGTACGTTAGATAATGTACACTTTTGTCAGTTGCGCATAAATAAGATGCGCCCTGTGTAGATAGTAGCCCCTGAGACTCTGTGCGTTGTCAGAAGTGACGACGCACAGAGGATCATAATCCCAGGTCTAAAATGTCGTCTTTGAATGTAGGTGGCGAAGTGTCCGGAATCCAGCCGAACTGATGATTTTGCCGAGCTAAAGCGGCAACTTGACGTGGCAGATGCCGACATTGCGCTCGTCAACAAGCGGCTTGATGACGCTCGAGGTATGTAATTCCTCGGACGGCACCTGGTAAGAGGAGCTTTATGCCAGTATCTTACAATGTGTGTTCTTTGATGTAGATGGTGCGGCCGCCGTGGAGAGTCTTTGGGCGGAACTTGCCTGAGCTAAGGAACAAGCCAAAAAAAGTGATGCGGCTGCCGAGAAGGCCCTTGAAGACCTGAGAGCCAAACAGGCTGCTCACTGCCGGAGCAGAAAAGAGATGGCCGAGATGGCCGTGAAGCTAAAAAGCACTGCTGACCGTTGCAAGCTTCTTGAGAAAGAAGACCGGGCGAGACAGACGGACCTAGAGAAGGCCGTTGCTGATGCCAAGGACGCTCGCTCTACGATGAGAGCTGCGAAGGAGGAGCTGCGTCAGGCCGGAGAGATTGCGGCTGGAAAGCCCTTTATGCTGCGGAGGAAGTTTTGTGATCCGAAGCTTGCTCCGTTGGACCGGATGTGGAGTGTGGTGGACACCTATCTGGATTTGGCAGCGAGTGCTGCTGATGCGACCGAACACTTTCGAGATCAAGAAGATCGCGAAGTGGAAAAACTTTTCTGGTCGCAGTTCCACAATCCAGAGCGTCCACTATCAATGGACGATCGTCTGGCTCAATGGGCCGAACTGAATAGGTTGTCCGGACTAGCCATGTGATGCCTGTGGCCGGGGAAATCGGAGCCGAAGAGTTATTTCAACTTGGTGCAGCAGTTCCTTGGTGCGGCGCCGCATATTAATGCAATTAAGAGGTCAGCATGCATAGAGGGTGCGTGGATGGCTCTTGCCCGTGTCAAGACATACTGGGCGGAAATGGAGACCACAGCTGTTGCATCCCAAGATTCGGACAGAAGCCGAGTACCTGCCGAGCACTATTTTTAGGAAGTTTTGCAAGGCGCTCGTGTAATAGAGTCGTAGTGCTCGAATGATGCTATGTTCGAATAGCATGTGCAATTGTAAAACGTTAAGTTTGATAAATTGTAGGAACTTTTTATACTTGTGCCTGCAAGTATTGTAACACCTCCTGTGCGGCCGTTTAAAATATATAGAATCTGAAAGATGGCAGTCGTCGGCTTCAGCCCTCACGCAGATAATGCGGGGGTGTTCGCAAAAGGCGCATTTTCACACTTGATCCAACGTCTTGGTCCTACAAAGGAGGTGGTAGCGCAGCGAACTAGGCAATTGGACTATAATGCTTTATCACTTTCACTTAGCCATAGGAGCTTAACAGTGGGACTATTTAGATAGCCCCTGGTGGCGACTGCGCTCGCCCGAGTTTGGGGCGCATGTGTGCCTGGCCGGGAAACGGCCCTTCGTTAATGTGGAGGATTCCTATAGATTCCGGAGAGTCATCGAGTGGTTGACCAGTCTCACGCTATATCATGACAGTCAGTTTTCGGCTTTCTCTACTGAGGTGCTCACCTGGCCGAACCGGGGCACAATCGCAGTAGTTCTCCTGGTGCTGCCTTAGCTGATACAGCGGAACGTAAGGCAGCCGAACACAGGAGCCGGGAAACCCAACATTTGACCAAAGACATGATTCGGAGCTGATGCATATAAGGCCAAACTCGCGACGCCGAACACTCCCTAAGGTATTCGGTCTTTATGAGAGCGGGCGAGGCAACGCTCTTAGATATAAGCCCCTAGTGTCCAAGTACGCGCAGGAATTCTGACGTGGCCACATTGCCAAGACGCCAGCATCCTCCTTGGTTATACTATAGAGAACCAGGGGATGTGTATCAACAAGAGACATTAAAAAAGGTTTACGCAGGGTCTTAATCTGAAAAGAATCCTTGTAACGGGTCCCTGCTGCACGTCTGCACCTGTGTCTCCGTTGTGCCGTATCCTGGACAGGCGCAACACGATATTCATCTGTAAAAGAGAGGAACTAAGTTGAAAAAAGGTCGTGCCGAACAAAAGTTATGTTAAATAAACAAAGTATAAAGTAAAATATGTAAAATTGAGCTTTATTGTCTCTTATTTTATATGTGCGGAGCCCCTAGGGCAGGGGTATATGGCCACTAAGCCTTTATCAATGATACTTTTGTGCCGGACTCGTCTATCCATGTCCGTGGTCTTAATGACCTGTTCAGATGTTTTGGCTGGTGAAGCCATTTTGTTGTGGGGCTGTTAAAGCGGCCGCACAATCCTCCGCTCAGGGGAGGCGCACTCAATGCTTCCCCTTCAAAGAGATGATGCCTCGTGGACCGGGCATCTTAAGCGTAAGAGATGCATAATGCGGTATTGCGTTAAAGCGGGCGAAAGCTTCGCGTCCCAGCAGTGCTTGATAGTGACTTGAGAATGGGACAATGTGGAAAGTCAGCTTTTCACGGCGGAATTTATCGGTAGAGCCGAATATAACTTCGAGCCGGAGAAAACCCATGCAATGGGTGTCCGGACCTGGTGTTACCCCTTGAAAGGAGGTTTTGCTGTGGCGAATTCTTGTTGGGTCTATCCCCATGTGGCGGATTGTGTCCTGATATATCAGGTTTAGTCCACTGCCGCCGTCCATCAAGACATTTGTAAACTGGAGTCCGTCGATTATTGGATCGAGTACCAAGGCAGTCCAGCCTGCGTTCCTGATGCTTCTAGAATAGTCCAGATGATCGAAGATGATTGGTTTTGACAACCAGTGGCGAGACTCCTTTGGGATAGGCCGTATGGCGCGTACCTTTATGGGTGTCGCACGTTTTGTAATGTGAAGTAAGTTTACTTTTTTTACTTCTTGTGGGAAATTCTTTTGTTTCCTGGTGCTCTGCTTTTGGGATTCGTCATCGTCTTCGCTTGGTGTGTCGAGCCCCTTGTGTTCGGCGTTGAGTCTGCCGGATTGTTTGAAAACCCAACAATCTCTGTGGGTATGGTTAGCAGGCTTCCCGGGAGTACTGTGTATTTGACATATCCTGTCCAAGATTTTGTTTAGGTTGGATAAATCATCTCTGTTATCCTGGAGGGGCGGCTTTTTCTGATTCTGCCGAGAGCTTTTGAATCCGGCGTTGACTGCCGTGCTTTTCGGACTGTTTTCCTTGGTCCGGCGACGATCCTTGTTGCGTCGCGGTTTTCCGTTTCCATCCCTAGTTTCGGATGTACTTGGGTCGCTGGTGCTACATCTTGCCAACCAGCTGTCCTCTCCTGCGCAAAAGCAGGTCATGAGGCTTGTCAATGCGGCCATTGTTCTTGGCTTTTCTTGGCTGAGGTGTCTGGCAAGCCATTCGTCTCGAACGTTGTGCCTAAAAGCTGCTAGGGCTTCGGCGTCTGGACAGTCGACTATCAGATTCTTCTTAGTAAGAAATCTATTCCAGAACTGCCGAGCTGACTCTCCGGGCTGTTGGGTTATGTGACTGAGATCGTCTGCGTCCGGAGGGCGGACATAGGTCCCTTGAAAATTTGCTCGGAAAGCATCCTCGAGCTCTTCCCAACTTCCGATTGTGTTTTCAGGAAGGCTTTTAAGCCAATGCCGGGCTGGCCCTTTAAGTTTGAGGGGTAAGTATTTGATGGCGTGGAGGTCATCTCCTCTAGCCATATGTATGTGGAGGATATAATCCTCGATCCAGACTCCAGGGTCTGTTGTTCCATCATATGCCTCTATGTTTACGGGTTTGAATCCCGCTGGAAATTCATAATCCAGGACCTCATCGGTGAAACATAGGGGGTGTGCGGCGCCCCTGTATTTGGGTGTGCCGGATTCGGATACTGGCTTTATTGCATTGCTTACGAGAGCTTGCTTTCTTGGCCCATAAATGGACCTGGCTGGGCCATCTTTTTGATGTGAATGCTTAAGTGGGTCGCGTGCCGGCTTAAGTGCGGCGCCGCTTGCCGCTTTATGCTGGCCATGGGGTCATCTATCCGACCGGGTGGCTTTCTTATTTTTTGAATGCGAGGGTTCTAAGGCCTCTTCGTCGAATTCGGGCAGTAGCTTTCGCTTCAGATAGCTTTTACTGTGGCGACTGGCGCCGTATTTGGCTGCGGTATTGATTACTTTACTCCATCTGATTCTGAGTGCATCTTCCGCAGTTTTTAGCTTCCGCTTCTACTTTTTCAGGCTGCGTGCAGTTGCAACGAGCCTTTTGTGGAGGTTCTTCTGCTCAGTGGGCTTATTCGGCGTAAGGTCGTTCGGAATGCCATTTTCGCCGGGGGAGGGTTGTGCGGTTTCTTTATCCGGGTTGCCCTGTTCGGACAGTTGCTCTAAGGCATGCTCGGCTCATCCTGCTCTATGGCTGGGTCTGTATCGAGGCGGGGCTTGGGGCGGCGTTTACGCCGACGCTTTGATTGTTTTTCGGGAGATCGATCCCTCGTTCCATCCCTGTGTTCCTCGTTGTCGCTTCCTTTAGGGGTATCCACCATGTACACATCATGAGATGAGGTGGTTGTCCAATGCCCTATAGGTGTTGGTTCATATGCGTCTCCTACATCGTCGTCCATGCCGTTGATGTCTTCGGAGTCGAAGTTGAGCACGTCATTTAAATTATCAACGGTGGCTACCAAATGGGTGGTCGGTGGGTTTTGAATTTCTTCATCATCCGTATCCCATCCTTGCTGGCCATAGTCCGGCCAGGGCTCTCCTGATAAAGAGAGAGACTTTAGTGACTTCAGGATGTCGCCGAGGGGCGAGTGCTGAAAGATGTTTGCGGCGGTGAACTCCATGATCGGCGCCCAATCGGATTCGATTGGCAGGCGCGCGGAGGGCTCGGAGTCTGGAGAGGAATCCGGCTCCTCGGAGTCACGGGCCATGCGGAGTGTGGGGCTGGTGTTCGGCTCGATCGCCTTTGAGATCGCAGCCCCCAAGGTGGTGTCCAACCACTCATCCTCGATCTGCGCAGTAGGCTCCGAATTAAGGGTCGGAACCAATGCACGTGCGGCCTCCAGGACACTGTTCGGCGGCAAAGCTAGATCATGCCCATCAAGACAATGCGGCGCGCTTGGCTGTGGCTCGAATCCGTCGAAGATCAAGTCCCCGCGGATGTCAGCCGTGTAGTTTAAACTTCCAAATCTGACCTGATGGCCAGGGGTGTAGCTTTCGATCTGCTCCAGGTGGCCAAGCGAATTGGCCCGCAGTGCGAAGTCGCCGAAGACGAAGATCTGTCCGGGGAGAAAAGTCTCACCCTGGACCGCATCATTGTTGATGATCAAAGGAGCCATAGGGCCTAAAAGCGACGACACAGAGGAACTCTCAATGAAAGCACCAATGTCGGTGTCAAAACCGGTGGATCTCGGGTAGGAGGGCCCGAACCTGGGTAAAACATTGTGTCCCTCGTCTCCTGTTACCATCCTCCTAGATGCACAGTTCGGGACCCCCTACCCGAGATCCGCCGGTTTTGACACCGACATTTATGTTTTTGATATGGAATCTTCTGCCGCTATTTTAGCTTGCAGAGATCGTCATGAACTTAAAAGGCTATTAATTAAATGGAACAAAGAATCTCTTAAAGATAAAATGCGGCCTGACCCTGCTTTTTCTACTTCACCTATCTGTGTTTTTGATAAGAATTATGAATTCTCTGTTGATCCTGATATAATTACTTTGGTTGAATCTGATCCTTTCCATGGTTATGAATCTGAAACTGTTGTGGCACATCTTACTAAATTAAATGATATAGCCACCCTATTTACTAATGATGAGAGATCGCGCTACTTTTATATACTTAAAATATTTCCGTTCTCATTAAAGGGTGATGCTAAGATATGGTTTAATTCTCTTGATCCTGGTTGTGTGCGTAGTCCCCAGGATATGATTTATTACTTCTCTGCTAAATATTTCCCTGCTCATAAGAAACAAGCTGCTTTAAAGGAAATATACAACTTTGTGCAAATTAAAGAAGAGAGTCTCCCACAAGCTTGGGGGAGGCTTCTCAAGTTACTTAATGCTTTGCCTGATCATCCTCTTAAGAAACATGAAATTCTTGATATCTTTTATAATGGACTAACCGATGCTTTGAGAGATTACTTGGATAGTTGTGCTGGTTCTCTTTTCAAGGAAAGAACACCGGATGAAGCTGAAATTCTATTGAATAATATGTTGACAAATGAAAATAATTGGGCACCTCCTGAGCTAGCTCTAGCTCCAATTAATGAGCCTATTCCTAAACCAACTCCGAAGAAGAGAGGTGTTCTATTTCTCAGTCCCGAAGATATGCGAGAGGGAATGAAATCTATGAAAAAGGTATTAAAGCTGAAGATGTTAAGAATTTACCTCCAATTGAAGAAATACATGGTCTTAATTTACCGCCTGTTGAAGAAACATATGATCTTAATCCTTTATTTATTGAAGAACCTCTAGACCTCGATAATCCGACACAGGTAGTAAAGGTAAATTCTCTCTATAGATATGATAAAGCTGAAATCCCTCCTACTAAAATTGCTAGTCAGTGCTTGGATGAGTTTGATAACTTTATGTTTAAGCAAGACGACTTTAATGCTTATTTTGGTAGACAATTAAAACGAAATGTTTATATGGTTAAACGCTTGGGTAATTACATGGCTAATATTAAAGGTGAACTGAAACTTGTTAGCAAACATGCTTCTATGGTTACCACTCAAGTGGAAAAAGTACTTAAAGCTCAAAAAGAATTGCTTCATGAAATGAATAGTAATTACATGACTCAGGAACCTTTGTATCCTGAAGGCCACCCTAAGAGAATTGAGAAAGATTCTCAGTGAAATAAAATTGATACACCTAGTTATTTTAAAAGGAAGAAAAAGAAAAATGATAGAACTGTGCAAACTTCTAGTGAACCTATTGCTGAACCACCTGATAATCCAAATGATATCTCTATGTCTGATGCTGAAACACAATCGGGTAATGAACATGAACCTAATGAAAACGTTAATGATGATGTTCACGATGATGCTCAACCTAGTAATGATAATGATGTAGAAATTGAACCTGCTGTTGATCTTGATAACCCACAATCAAAGAATCAACGTTGTGATAAGAGAGATTTTGTTGCTAGGAAACATGGTAAAGAAAGAGAACCTTGGGTTCAAAAACCCATGCCGTTTCCTCTCAAACCATCCAAGAAAAAGGATGATGAGGATTTTGAGCGCTTTGCTGAAATGATTAGACCTATCTTTTTGCATATGCGATTGACTGATATGCTCAAAATGAATCCTTATGCTAAGTACATGAAAGATATTGTTACAAATAAAAGAAAGATACCGGAAGCTGAAATTTCCACCATGCTTGCTAATTATACTTTTAAGGGTGGAATACCAAAGAAACTTGGAGATCCAGGAGTACCTACTATACCATGCTCCATTAAAAGAAATTATGTTAAAACTGCTTTATGTGATCTTGGAGCGGGTGTTAGTGTTATGCCTCTCTCTTTATATCGTAGACTTGACTTGAATAAGTTGACACCTACTGAAATATCTTTGCGAATGGCTGATAAATCAACTGCTATACCTGTCGGTATTTGTGAGGATGTGCCTGTTGTGGTTGCAAACGTTACTATTTTAACGGACTTTGTTATTCTTGATATTCCCGAGGATGATAGTATGTCTATTATTCTTGGAAGACCTTTTCTTAATACTACTGGGGCTGTTATTGATTGCAACAAAGGCAATGTCACTTTTCATGTTAATGGTAATGGGCATACGGTACATTTTCCGAGGAAACAACCTCAAGTCCACAGTATCAACTCTATTGGAAAAATTCCATCGATTATATTTGGAGGTTTTGAATTTCCTCTTCCTACTGTCAAAAAGAAATATGATATACTTATTATTGGGGATGTGCATATCCCCGTTGAGGTAACCTAGTGTTATTCGAAATATCTCCGGTTTCATGTTAATCAGAATGAGTTTGTTAACAAGACTTGATCAACCTTGTTAGTGGATTACTTTTGATGAGCATGAGATGGATGAAACTAGAAGCACCACCTTCTGTACCCTCTCTATACTTTTTGTTATTTGGTAGAAATAAAGTAAAAATAGTATTTTTCTGTCTGTTTCCTGATTTATCCGTGCAATATAAAAATATCCCGAAAATAAAAGTCCTCAGGATGACATGCCAATTTAATATGATTTTTTCGGGAATATTTGAGGATTTACTGTGCAAAAATTACTACGGGGGGAGCTGCCTGGCCACGAGGGTGGAGGGCGCGCCCTACCCTTGGGCGCGCCCCCCTGCCTCGTGGGCCCACGGTGGCCCTCCTCCAATTATTCCTGCACCCATCTTCTTCTTCTTCCTCCCACAAACACGAAAAACCAACTCAAGCACGAGTTCCAACCCTTTTTGTTGTGATTTTTGATCTCCTTGCTCAAAGCACCTCTGCCAAAACTGCTTGGGGAGATTGTTCCTTGGTATGTGACTCCTCCATTGGTCCAATTAGTTTTTGTTCTAGTGCTTTATTCATTGCAAATTTGTGCTGCATAGGTGACCATGTTCTTGAGCTTGCATGTCAAATTTATATGGTTCCAAGTAGTTCTAATGCTTGATATAGGCTCTAGGCACTTGCAGGAGTAGTTGCTATCAGTTTTATTGAAGTTGGTTCAGTTTTGTTTGAGGTTACTAAGAATTTCAGATTATTTTAGAAAATAATGAAGAGACTTTTGAGGGGCTCATCGAGCCGAAGCTCAAAGGATAAACAAAATGAAGAAGCACAGAGGCCCAAATATAATTTGCCTCATACCGCGGAGATCCGGCCGTGTGAATGGCCTTCTGATAATTTCTTGAGACAAGTCGGGATTTATGAGGATTTCTATTCATTGATTGAGAATGTCGGCCTCATCGACTTCGTCCGCGACCAACATCCTCAGTCCCTATCTCGTTACATGGGCTGCTGTTCAAGCCTACCGGAATCCTGCACCAGCCCCGGAACCTGAACCACAAGATGAGCCTCCACGACAATCTGTTTATTCTTGGGATCCAGAGATGGTTGTCAGCCAGTGGCAGTCAGAGTCTTCTTCATCACAGTAGGATCCCAACTATTCTTCGTTGCAGTACGACCCCAGCTACACCTACGGGTATCCGCCAGGCTATCCCTGGCAATAAACCAACTTAGGCCAAAAGCCTAAGCTTGGGGGAGTACGTATTTCTCACCAACATTACATTTATGTTCACACACACTCATTGCTAGATGTCGGTGCTCATACTCTTTCACTGTAATATCCACGCTAGTTAATTTTCTTTTTCCTGCTTTCTTCTTGTGTGTTTGTTAAATCTTAAGAAAAACAAAAAAATTAGTAGTTGTTTATTTTTCTGCTGTAGTAGTAATAATTAAAAATAAAACCCAAAAATATTTCCCATTCTTCTTTTGCTTGTTAGGAGCTTTCCCGTGTAAATAGTTTTTATTTCTTTTCTTTTCTTTGGGGGTCGATAGGACAAGACCATGATTACATTGTTGAAGTGGCTCTTATATGCATTATTGTTGATTTAACCCGGAGCCTATATTGCTTTGTCTTCTCCTGTTATTGAATGCTCGCAGATTCTAGCTTAGCCCAATGCACGTGCACTCTTATTATTATTCACATCGTTCGGTCGTGCAAGTGAAAGGCAATTATGATGAGATATGATGGACCAACTGAGATGAGAAAAGCTGGTATGAACTCGACCTCTTTTGTTTTTATAAATATGATGAGTTCATCGTTCTTGATTCAGCTTGTTATGAATAAACATGTTTGCAATAACAATTAGAGAGCATATTTGCTTGTGCCATGCTTGATTAGCTATGAGTTATAATGGTTTACCTTGCGTGCCAACGTGCTATAGAGATGGTTATGATGTGGTATGATGGGGTGGTATCCTCCTTTGAATGAAGTGATTTGACTTGGCACATGTTCACGCATGTAGTTGAAACAAATCAACATAGCCTTCATGATATTTATGTTCATGGTGGATTATATCCTACTCATGCTTGCATCCAATGTTTATTAATTTTAATGCATGTACATGGTTGTTGTCACTCTCTAGTTGGTCGCTTCCCAGTCTTTTGCTAGCCTTCACTTGTACTAAGCGGGAATACTGCTTATGCATCCAATCCCTTAAACCCCAAGTTATTACAGATGAGTCCACTATACCTTCCTATATGCAGTATCTACCTACCGTTTCAAGTAAATTTGTATGTGCCAAACTCTAAACCTTCAAATAAACATTCTGTTTTGTATGCTCGAATAGCTCATGTATCAACCAAGGCTGCCCTTATCTTCCATGTTAGGCGGGTTATTCTCAATAGGAGTGGACTCCGCTCCTCACTCACGAGAAAATGGCTGGTCACCGGGATGCCCAGTCCTATGCTTTATGCAAACTAAATCAAAATTAATTGCAAACAAAACTCCCCCTGGGACCTGATGTTTGTTGGAGGCGCTCTTTGTTTCGAGCAAGCCATGGATTGATGCTTGTTGGTGGAGGGGGAGTATAAACTTTACCATTCTGTTTGGGAACCGCCTATATTGTGTGTAGCATGGAAGATATCGCCATCTCTTAGTTGTTACATTGACAATGAAAGTATACCGCTCAAAATATTATTTATCTCTATTTCAAAACCGAGCTCTGGCACCTCTAAAAATCCCTACTTCCCTCTGCGAAGGGCCTATCTATTTACTTTTATGTTGAGTCATCACCCTCTTATTAAAGAGCACTAGCTGGAGAGCACAGTTGTCATTGGCATTCATCACTATTAATCTATATTGGGTGTGACTATAATTGGATCTCTTTTACCATGAATTACAATGTCTAGTTAGTCCTTGATCTTTAAAGGTGCTCTGCATTTATGTTTTGCGGTCTCAGAAAGGGCTAGCGAGATACCATCTTGTTATATCATATTATGATTGTTTTGAGAAAGTGTTGTCATCCGAGATTTATTATTATGGCTCACTAGTTGATTATGTTATTGATATGAGTAATTATGAGACCTGAGAATTATTGCAAATGTGGTTAGTTATAATCTTTGCTGAAAACATGAATGCTGGCTTGATATATTTACAACAACAAGAGCAAACAGAGTTTGTAAAAGTTTTTCTTTATTTCTTTCAGTTTGTCAACTGAATTGCTTGAGGACAAGCAAGGGTTTAAGCTTGGGGGAGTTGATACGTCTCCGTCGTATCTACTTTTCCAAACACTTTTGCCCTTGTTTTGGACTCTAATTTGTATGATTTGAATGTAACTAACCCGGACTGACGCTATTTTCAGCAGAATTGCCATGATGTTGTTTTATGTGCAGAAAACAAAAGTTCTCGGAATAACCTGAAACTCCATGGAATACCTTATAATAAATAATAAAAAATCCTCGCCAAAGATGAAGACCAGGGGGCCCACACCCTGTCCACGAGGGTGGGGGTGCCCCCCCTAGGGCGCGCCTCCCTACCTCGTGGGCCCCCTGGAGACCTTCCGACACTAACTCCAACTCTATATATTGGCTTTCGGGGAGAAAAAAATAAAGCAGAAGAAATCATCGTGTTTTACGATACGGAGCCGCCGCCAAGCCCTAAAACCTCTCGGGGGGCTGATCTGGAGTCCGTTTGGGGCTCCGAAGAGGGGAATTCGTCGCCGTCGTCATCATCAACCATCCTCCATCACCAATTTCATGATGCTCACCGCCGTGCGTGAGTAATTCCATCATAGGCTTGCTGGACGGTGATGGGTTGGATGAGATTTACCATGTAATCTAGTTAGTTTTGTTAGGGTTTGATCCCTAGTATCCATTATGTTCTGAGATTGATGTTGCTATGACTTTGCTATGCTTAATGCTTGTCACTAGGGCCCGAGTGCCATGATTTCTGATCTGAACCTATTATGTTTTCATGAATATATGTGAGTTCTTGATCCTATCTTGCAAGTCTATAGTCACCTACTATGTGTTATGATCCGGCAACCCCGAAGTGACAATAATCGGGCCCACTCCCGGTGATGACCGTAGTTTGAGGAGTTTATGTATTCACTATGTGCTAATGCATTGTTCCAGTTCTCTATTAAAAGGAGGCCTTAATATCCCTTAGTTTCCATTAGGACCCCGTTGCCACGGGAGGGTAGGACAAAAGATGCCATGCAAGTTCTTTTCCATAAGCACGTATGACTATATACGGAATACATGCCTACATTACATTGATGAATTGGAGTTAGTTCTGTGTCACCCTATGTTATGACTGTTACATGATGAACCGCATCCAGCATAATTATCCATCACTGATCCGATACCTACGAGCTTTCCATATACTGGTTTATGGTTATTTACTTTCCCGTTGTTACTGTTACAATCACTACAAAACACCAAAAATATTACTTTTGCTTCCGTTACTTTTGTTACCGTTACCACTACTATCATATTACTTTGCTACTAAACACTTCGCTGCAGATACTAAGTTTCCAGGTGTGGTTGAATTGACAACTCAGCTGCTAATACTTGAGAATATTCTTTGGCTCCCCTTGTGTCGAATCAATAAATTTGGGTTGAATACTCTACCCTCGAAAGCTGTTGCGATCCCCTATACTTCTGGGTTATCAATGGACATTGGCTTTCTCATGTTGAGTAACAACAGATTCTCTGGCAATTTCCCATCATTTCTAAAAAGATTGAGACAATTGAAGTTTCTATATCTATAACATAATAGTTTTTCCGGAAGGTTGCCATTGTGGATTGGAGAGTTGGCTGAATTAAGATTTCTAGGGCTAAACCATAATACATTTTCTGGAGAAATCCCACCTACCATCTACTAGCTGCCTATCTTTACTAGAGAACTTCTCTATCTTCGTGTGCAAACTCTTTCTGTTGCCATGAAAAAAGCTTGTCTTTAAAGCTTGTTTTCCTTCTACGTGTGCAAACTCTTTCTGTTGCTAGGTGTGAGGACTTGAGTAGCTATTTGACATACCATCATCATGAGGATTGTTATTTGCTATATTTTGCATGCTCACATATTTATTATATTTCAATTTCTTCAGCTGACTGGAGCTACACTTAATTACCAAAGGGGTCAAAGTCCTGGAACAAAAATTCAAAGCTAAGCAAATTTACTCTAGAAACCGCTTCATACCATTCACACAGAACGACTATTGCCATGAAAAAAAGGTTAAAGCCACTCGGGTATTTGGATGAGTGTGTTTGTGTTGTGTTGCTTATTTTCATGAGCCATCTGTTTGTTGGTCAATGAGAAAATGCAATTAGTCTGAACAAGGTACCGACCGACCCTTGACACATTACTTAATTTGATGCTGAAGCACCATAAAATTGGGGAAATACAACGACACATTGTTAAAACCATCCATTTATTTATGATCAATGAGAACATAATTTAGTCTCTACACACAACAAATTACAAATGGCACGGAAACAAGACCAACAGACAGCTATGTACAAAGTCATAGGAGCATTCTGGCTGGCACATTGTTTCTTGAATCTTTCGTTTACTTGCCTACCAATTTTCCTGCATGATCTTGGCCTGTTCAAATATGAACCTGCCTTCCTTGTACTTCTGGGACTCCTCGTAGGCTCTCTCATACTTCCACCCGAGCACCTCGCGGCAATCACGGCAATGGATGTCGGCGACCATGTGGAGCCCCGTCATGAGCTGCCTGTCCTCCTTGGCCCCTGTGGTGACGTTCATGACGTGGTAGGAGAGAAACGCGCGGCCATTCCTCCCCTACGACATCAGCCGAAAGAACAAAGGTACTAGTATTTATATCCTCCAAACATAAGCAAAATTGAGATAGACGGATCATAGCGTATCGAGGTCGTGACATCTGGAGCTGATATGGATAGATATCACACATCTGTGGTTGGTTGAGTGAAACTCCGCTATGTAAATATAGAAACACAAGGGCTAAACTTCATTCTCAGATTGTATTGTTGGACTTGGACCTCTCCACTGCAGTTGATGAATGAACCTATTTAAAGTGCCTAGTTGATACTACAACAGCAGCCAAAAGAGCAAAGGAGAGACAGTATCAGTAGTATGTATTTATCCTTCAAACACAATCAAAATTGAGATGGACAGGTCATAGCATATCGCGGTCTCAGCATCTGAATGGAGTTCATGTGACAGCCTCAGATGACTAACTGCTGGTACAGATAGATCACAGTATTTCTCTCTGGTTAACTGAAGGAAACTCCGCTATTTAAATGTAGAAACACAAATGCTAGCTAAAGTCAGCTTTTTTTAGGGTTAGCTAAAGTCAGCTACATAGACGTTTGTTCTCAGATTGTTGGACCTCTCCACCGCAGTTGATGAACGGACCTATTTAAAATTGCTAGTGGATACTATTACTGATTTTAGCTCGGAATCCCCAACCAGCCCTACATATATTACTGGTCCATCAGTTCCTATTTATTGATTAAGCTCTGCCTGTCCACTCTTGATCCCTAACACAGGCCCAAAGGCCAGAAGTCAGTAATGACCAAGGAAAAGCAAATAAATTATCCTTCCCTGGGTGAAGTTGTTCACCTGGAAGGCCTTGGAGATAGTATCATCATGGAGGCAGACGTGGTTCCGGCAATGGCGGCAACTGTACACCCGCGGCCCAACCAGTTCTGCCATCTCTCTGCTGCAACCAATCCGATTCACCAATTGAATTAGGAACCTAACAACCACACAATGATAGTTTTCAAGTACTACTATGTGGTGCTCCAGAGTAGTAGAATACATAAACCGGAATGACCAAACAATGACTAATAACCATTCCAAATTACAAATGTCATGGAAATAACACCGACAGACTGGTAGTTTTAAAAAGAAGAAAACATACATGGTTGGTTGAATCTCTATTCCATTTCTTACCTATTCTTCTGCACGATCTTGTCCTTTTCAAATATGAACTTGCCTTCCTTGTACTTTTGGGATTCCTCGTAGGCTCTCTCGTACTTCCATCCGAGCACCTCTCGTACTTTCGGGAGTTGCATAATCTCATAGTCATAGGAACATGTATAAGTTATGGAGACAGCAATAACAATAAACTAAATGATCATAGTGCTAAGCTAACGGATGGGTCAAGTCAATCACATCATTCTCTAATAATGTGATACCGTTTATCAAATGACAACTCTTTGTCCATGGCTAGGAAACTTAACCATCTTTGATTAACGAGCTAGTCAAGTAGAGACATACTAGTGACACTCAGTTTGTCTATGTATTCACACATGTACTAAGTTTCCGGTTAATACAATTCTAGCATGAATAATAAACATTTATCATGATATAAGAAAATATAAATAACAACTTTATTATTGTCTCTAGGGCATATTTCCTTCACTATCAACATACAATTGATCCACACGCGCGCTCATATGATGGGCACCAAAGTACAGCAACATAGCCACAAGCAAATTAAACCAATCACAACAATTCACGAATTACCAATAGGAAAACAAAAATCTACTCAAGCATCATAGGATGTGAACATATCATTGGATAATAATATGGAGCATAAAGCATCATGTTCAAGTAGAGGATACAGCGAGTTGCGGTAGAGTGGATCGCTGTAGATAGATGGGGGAAGGTAATGAAGATGTTGGTGAAGATGACGGAGTTGTTGGAGTAGATCGTTGTCACACGATGATTGCTCTGGCGGCGTTCCGGCGCCACCGAGAGAGAGAGGGGGAGAGAGCCCCCCTCCTTCTTCTTCTTCCATGGCCTCCCCCCTAGATGGGAGGAGAGTTCCCCCTCTGGTCCATGGTTGCCATGGCGGCAGAGGGGCGGGAGCCCCTCCGAGATTGGATCTCTCCCTCTGTTCTCTTCTGTTTCGCGTTCCTGATTTCTGGCCAAAAATCATTTCTTATATTCCTGGAGATCCGTAACTCCGATTTGCGCTGGAATTTTAACACGGATCTTTTTTCCGGATATAAGCTTCCTTGCGCCCGAAGTAGAGCAGGAACCACCTTACGAGGTGGCCACCACCCACCACCACGCGCATGGCTAGGCTGTGCCTTGGTGTCTTGTGGGGGCTATGGGCCTCCTTTTGCGTTGATTCCACCGCCAAAAAATCACATATATTCCAAAATAATTCTCCGTAAAAGTTTAGCATTTGGACTTCGTTTGATATGGTTATTCTCCGAAACAAAAAACATGCAAAAACAGAAACTGGCAGTGGGCACTGGATTAATATGTTAGTCCTAAAAAATGATATAAAATGTTGTCAAAAGTATGTGAAAGTTGTATAATATTAACATGGAACAATAAAAAATTTATAGATACAACGGAGATGTATCATACACCTACACATGATCTAAAAAAAATCAACAATCGTCTTGTAAACATTTTCCTTATGTATGACCTTTCACATGTGTCTAAGCATTCTACTTAGCATAGATATAAGATCATACTTTTAGTGTCCATTTTTGGAAGTTCAAAATAATACTCCCTCTGTTCTTTGATATTAGGCGTATAGTTTTTTGCACTAATATTAACACATGGGTTGGGAGGGAAAATTTTGTTGGTTTTGCACGTAAAAGCTCCTGGTGCAAACATGTGAGACTAAGAGAAAAATAGTGAAATTAGGATCCTCTTTATCCCGGGCAGTTTACTTCCTTATTTAGCCTAACAAATCCCACAATATCCTCTCTGATTACTCTCCTCTGATCGCAACCTATCCCTCGTCCCCACACATTTTCCCACGAGCGACATGGAGCGCGTAGCTTTTTACTCTCTCCCGCGCGGCATAAATGTAAAAGCCTCGGCCAAATTCAAAATTTCTCAAGATTCTGCTCACGGAAAATTTTCACATGAGGGAATGGCAATGGCGCCATTGAGCGAAAATTTAATTTTCAAATTGGAGAAGACGGGGCTATATATCATCCTTTCCCCACCTCGCCATCTCATCACAATCGCCATCCCTATCCCCCACTCGCCATCTCTATCCCCCACTCGTCATCTCTCTCTTCTGGTTGCCATCTCCAATGGCTAGTCGCCTCTCCGAGTGGATCAACTGGGATGACCTTGGCAATGAGTCGAGAAGGATGCGGCCGAGTTGAACTACTACTACGAGTGGGTCGTACCCGATCAATATATGTCCAATTTGGTTCATTCATTCTGGCATCCGTTCTGCAATCCCTAGCTTATTGTGTTATGGTGTTGTCATAGATGAAGACCTGACAGAGAGTACCGATCGGCGTCGGGGAGGAAGACTTGCCCAGCAGGTGGAGTAAGGGGTCTGAGTGTGGCACTTGGATGAGGAAACATTGGTCGATTGGGACTTGACGAGAAGGCGCTGGCCGATTAAGACTTGCTCAGTGTGTACGTTCAATGGTTAACCGAGCAATGGCGCGGGAAAACGGTCGTGTCGTGCTGATTCTCCATGTGAATAAACAAAGAGAGGCGGCCAGATCGGTTCACACGAGCGAATGAATAAAAGGACCGAACAAGATTTCTTTCCTCTAAAGGTAAGGGTCGCCCGGATATGCACTTATACGTTTAATTTTCTATTTCCTAATTAACCTACAACGTATGCACAACACACACAAGATGGGGCTGTGACATACAATATGTTTTGATTGTACGTTGTATAAGGGTAAAAGTGTTAAGATGAATACACCTTATAATCTGAATTTTTTTTACAAAAAACTATACACCCTACATTTATGGATGAAGATAGTAGTGCTTACTTATTTATATTCAACTTTTTTACTTATTATGACTCTATTAATCATAATAATGTTTTAACTAGTATAATATTTCTATAATTCTTAGAAATATAAAGCACATAAATATGTCAATGGATATTAGTTATTCATCTTAAAGTAAAATCATGTTTTGCCACAAATGTTATGTTACTTTCTTTGTAAGATTTCATTTGAGACATTGCCAATAAAAGTTTTCGTTCATGAATCTCTCTTAGGTAGAAAATTAATAAAGACAAAATGCACATTACTTCATAGATTATTGTGGTGAATTAGATCATTTGTTGTGTGTTTATATGTTTTCATGTCCAGATTATTATTTTTGAATATCCTGATAGAACACTCTAGAGCATACATATCCACAAAAGAAGTCCCAATAAAGGTTCAATATAGTATATGAATATATATGTAGATAAATACAAATAATAGTACAGGAGATGTGTACAAGTGTCCTCCAATAGTTAGAATTGCTCATAATTACTCCGTTCCTAAATATTTGTCTTTTTGGAGATTTCAAATGGTTACCACATACAGATGTATATAAACATATTGTAGAGTGTAAATTCACTCATTTTGCTCCGTATATAGTCACTTGTTAAAATCTCTAGAAAAACTAATATTTAAAAATAGAGGGAGTATTATTTTACTCCCTCAAATCCACCTTAATTGTCGTTAAATTGTACTAAATCAGTGACTATTAAGATGATCGGAGGGACTACTAAATTTTAGGGTTCAAGCATTGGTTTACTCAAATATTTGGTTTGCATTGTGTACCGAAATAGAATCATCTGGTGCCAGCCATTTCAAATTGGCTCAAGAATTTAATGATGACTATTGCGACCCTAGGGTGTCGGTCCTTAGAGGCACGTGCATGAAAAGTTGTCGACAGTTAACAACAAAGTAAAGCCGGCTCTGGCAGGGGAGCGGGAACAACATGTTAATGGCTCGTTCTGGTGGTGACAAATGGTGTAGACTCGGTGTAATATATATTATTCTTAGGATCTGGGCCGTTTTTTGCAACAACAAAGAAAGAAATAGAATAATTTTTTGTCACGACTGCAAGGCAACATGTCGCTCTTCTTTTTTGCGAGAAAAAGTTCCAATCTATTCATCCTCAATCATGGTAGTACAATGAACACTAGAAATAATAAAATTTAAATCCAGATCCATAAACCACCTAGCGACAACTACAAGCACTGAAGCAAGCCGAAAGGGCGACGCTGTCATCGCCTCTCCATCACCGGAGCCGGGCAAACCTTGTCGTAGTAGACAGTCAGGAAGTCGTCGTGCTAAGGCCCCATAGAACCAACGCATCAGAACAGCAACCGCCGCCGATGAAGAGTGTAGATCCGAAGGATCCAACCTGAAGACATAGGAACACGGACGAACGACGAACAGATCCGAGCAAATCCACCAAAGACAGATCGCCGGAGACACACCTCCACACGCCCACCGACGATGCTAGACGCATCACCGGAACAGGGGCTAGGCGGGGAGACCTTTATTCTATCTTCAGGGAGTCGCCGCCGTCTCGCATTGCTAAGTAGGACACAAATTCTAACAAAACTCGAAAGAAATATCTAAAAACGGAGCCCTCCCACCGGCAACATGCTGCTCTACTCGGCCTGTGCGGCGGTGCTGGGATTGCGAGCTCCCCCTAGTCAGTCATGTGTGGTCTCATGTGTCGTGGATGATTGAGTTTTCTTGTATTTTAAGTAGTAGAAAGTTGTCACGATAAAAAAGAAGTAGTACTAGTTAATTGGAGCACTTGTTTTCAGACAAGTGAGCAAAGTTTCAAGGAAACTTAGTGGGCTGCTGCAGCTTCATCTCTGAAGAATAAAATTGTGTCCTTTTAGGTTGGATTTGCAATGCCATCTCTGAAGTATTACTTGAAAACCAGTTCTGAACTTCTCTGTTCATTATAACGAATAACTGCAAATTTAGCACATACCGACGCCAGAGAGGGAGCAGCTGCGCCACGGGGTGGATATCTTGGTTAGCTGCTCGGCGCCGCGCTGCGGCAGAAAGGGGGGCAACGGTGGGTTGATCGCCGAGCATTCCAACCATTTTCTATCTTAATGTCTGACCTAATTTCGTCACTAACTGTACACTGGACAGGCACACATTCAGTCAACAACTTTTACTGGCTTGCAAACAAGCAAGATATCAACCATGCCATTTTATGTCATGCAGTGGGCTAACTTGTTGCAGAATGTAGGTAATATTTTGACTTGTAAGGACACACAATGGATGCCTAATTACTCTTCTCGTATAACAGAATGCCAATTCTTCAGAGAAGTTGCAACCAAAGCCATTTTCCCTTTCTTGTGGTAAGGAAACGCGAGTGCTTTCTTTCACGCTTCTCACATCTTTGTGAGTGACCGTCCAGCGGTCCAGAGGCCATGCCTAAGCCTGAGATATGTTGCCATTCAGTTTACAGAAAGAAGAGTATAGCAGCTATACTAAGCCTGCAAGGATTCAGTTAATTACTGTCAAGCACTACGTTATACGGATACTTGGATATGTATCGGATATGCGATATGGGGATACACCCGATACGCCAATTTTCTGAAAACATAGATACGGCGATACGTTTATATATATATACTACATATATTAATTATTAAAAATATTGACAACAAAATAGAGCTTCTATGTCAAAGCATGCCTCAATACGATTATTCCCTTTGTTTTCTTGCACTTGGTCCACTTTCATTAACTGACAGTGGGATTTTCCCAGATTTATTGTTCCAATCAGTGCATCGACTCTCTCTTGCTCGCCTTTCAATTGAACAAAAATATTGTTTTGGCATGAACTGACGCCCATGTTGGGTATCTTCAAAAGGTGCGCCTTTACTATTGAGGAGATTTAACATTGAACGAGGTGTTTCAGGTATTCAAAAAGTATCGCAGAATTATCCTAGAAGTATCAAACAATATTTTCTTTTTTAAAATCAAAAAATCGAGTGATACTTATGGGATACGTATCGGGTCGTATCGGGGCAGTATCCGGCTGGATACGCGCGCTTTCTGAAGTATCCGCGCAACGTAGGTCAAGCATGGATCCGTGTTGATTGCAGTTACCAAGGAGAGCACAAGATTTAGTGACCATGGAAATACCCTCCCATTATATGACTGGCTGAAATACAACAGCTGGGCAAGAGACGCTACTCGCTGATTGACATCGTATCAGGTTTGGGCCAAGTCCATAGAAGATCTTAATCATAATGTGAGTATTGCAGAAACTATATATCACACGCAGTAAAGACTAAAGAGCAACCAGAAAGGATGACTAATTAATTAATTCACCCGACAATTCACTAAATTTTGGGCTGAACAGAATGAAGAAAGTTAGCATCTGCAAATGCAGTGTCCAAAGAGAAACAGAAGGTCAAGGAACAGGGCGGAGGAGTTGGAGAAGCACAGCCATCATGACCCATGCCATGCCGTATCCTTAACAGAATCTCTTCATAGGTTTTTGTTGGCAAAATCTATTCATAAGTGGTATTGAAAAAAAATCTCATCATAAAACACAATCGTTACAATTACTAAGCCAAGGAATATGAAAGTATTGGAAACGGCATTCTACTAAAATAATTTTCAAAAAAAATAAAAACACTCATAAATTTTTTTTTTTGTGAACTTTCCACAAATATTAACAGATTTTAAAAATATTCACGAATTTAAACAATGTACTTAATTTAAAACTTTTTCACGAATATCAGAAAAGTATTCATGGATTCTATGAAATGTTCACAAGTTTTATACTTTTTCATGCTTTTTCAGAAATGGTCCCAAGTTTTGAACAATGTTTGCGGACTAAAAATGTTCACGGATATGAAAAACCATCACAGATTGTTAAAACATGTTGACAATTTTGAAGAAAACATTTATTAATTTGAAAAAAGGTTCAATAATTTAAGTTATTATTACTGAACTTTTAAAAATAATATTAATTCTGAATATATTTGCTAATTAGAAAAACAAAAAAACAAATATAAAACTGAACATGAAAAAAGTGGAGGATTTTTTTTAAAATTGATTGAAACCTTCCACAAACTGGAAGGACTGGACAACATGGCCAACCCAATAACATCCAATGGGGTCCACATTTGCTCGACTGCCTTTGTGCTATGCACGAATGTTCATTCCCATAATAACCCTTGAGAGAAAAAGAAAAAAATTAATTCCAAAACCAAAGAAGGGCGCGGCAAAGCGTGTGTTAACATCTAGTGAATAAAAAAAAAGCCACTCAGGATGGCTTCCTTGGCGCACGGCAGGAAGAGAGGCGTGACTTTGTCTCGATGGCGGCAAGGCGTAGCCACCGCCTACCTCAAGTGTAAAAATGTGTGTACATTTTAAAAAACGATCATGTAGTGTAAAAAAAATTGTTTGTGCAAGTTAAAAAAATGTTTTGCACTGTTCGGAAAATTGTAACATTTAAAAATGTTCATACATTTTACAAGTTCTGTTTATGATGTTTCAAAAAAAATGTTCGTCATGTGTTGAAAACTGTTCAACGTGTATTTAACAACCTGTTCAACTTGTATTTAAAAAAAGTACATCGTGTATCTTTAAAAAATGTTCAACGTGCATCTAAAAAATGTTTCACATGCAAAAATGTTTAAATGTATTAAAAAAATTATACCCCACACCTCAATATGAACTTCTAGGTTCACAAAAATTCTAAAAACTTGTCAAAAATTATACCCCATGGTTTTATTTTTTTTAATTCTTTAACACAAATTCATAATTTTGGTTTTCCTTCACAGAAATTTATTTTTGAATCTCTTGTTTTTTAACTCAAAAAATTCAGCTTGATTTAAAATTCAGGCGCTGCCCAAAACAGTGTTGTGCGCCCAATAACGCCCAGTATATAGTCCAATAACGTGTACTAGGTTAAAATTGAACCCTAGCACCAGGCAGGCCCAGGCGGCACGTGCCGAGCAGCCGCGGTGCAAACTCTCTGTTTCCGCACCGGACCGATGGCGGCGCAGCGAGTGGAGCGACGGCATCTCCCACCGACCACCTGCGTCGCGGGGTGGGGCAGCGGGCGGTGAGCAGGTTCGCCGCAAAGCTTTGTTTCCGGGCAGGAGCGGCGTCGGAGCTTGCCGGAAACAAAACTCTGTTTCCGTGAAGCGTCGTCTACTTGCGGTGGCGACTCCGTGAGGCCTCCGGTTTGCTCCCGAGCTCCTCGATCCAAAAACTCCCAACTCTGAAACTTAGGAATGCTGAATGGTGAATGGGTTGAAAGATTTTCGGTGTGGTCGCAGCAGGTTTGTCATGTCGACGTTCGCCGGTGTATCCGTCCTTGACAAGGACACAAGCTCCTGCGTAACGTCGGGCGTGTGGTCAAGGGCTGGCGCGAGCAGCGTGTACCACCTGCTGGTGGTCAAGGGCTACTCTGGCATCAAAAAAGAGTTGCCCAATGGCGAGAGCTGGTGCACTGAATTGTTCAGGGTGGGAGGCCATGAGTAAAGCAAAATCCACGTCGAAAATCCTAAACCTACGAAAGGCTCTACGTAGCTGCTACGTAAACTTCCATTTAATCCTCTTCTTTAATTCAATCAAATAGCTTCATGTCAGATCAGTTCGTAATCTTATGCAAACCATTACGTGGATGTAACACTGCTCAATCCACGTAGGCACAAACAAGACCATGTCAGCTTCGAGAAAGTAGGAGCTGACGAATGGACCCTTCCCGCCGTATGGGCCTCTCAACTGACGACAACCCAACCCATCGCGGCCTACCCGGTTATGTAGTCTGTCTCCCCCAATCGATCGCTGCCGCATTCTGCATTGCTTCCTCCGTCCACTCCACTCCACGGCCGGCCGCTCACCTCACGAACCTCCGCCTCCAGCGCCCGCCGGATGGAGGAAGGGATCGGGTGGCTAGCGCAGGCCATCCTCGCAAGCCCCCTGATCGACAAGCATGATCCCTGGGTTAGCGAAGCCGGGCTCGCAGAGGAGATCGACGGGCTCAAGTCTGAAATCAAGGGAGTCCACATGGTGGTCTCTGCTGTGAAGGGCAGGGCGCTCGGGAACGAGGCACTGGCTGGATCTCTTGTTCATCTCAAGGAGGTGCTCTATGACGCCCGAAACCTAGTCAACGACCTCGACCACTACAGGCTCCAACAAGGTACGTACCACAGACTCACTTCTCGCTAGCTAGTTGTGATTTTGCATTGCAAAATACTACTGTACTACTGCAGTTGTGATCTATATATATCCGAGCTTCCTTCTTCAGGTGGTGAGTGTATAATATAAATAGCAGATGCACATGCCGCTACGGAATCTAGTTTAATTCGTTGATGTTTTCAGTCAGCTTGTACGCGCGATTTAGCGCGCGCCTTGCTGAAATCTTTCATCTTCTGTTTAGTTTCTTTCCCATGTGAAAAAAGGAGAAAAAATAAACCCTGCCCGGGCTTGTGAAGCCTGGGAGTCTTGTTCTTGGCACTGAACCTGCAACTTTTGGCATGGTTTGTTCCCTAAATGTAAAATTTTAGTTGATGTTCTTCCTGTTCATCTAAAAGTTGAAGGTTTGGACGATGGTCATACGGGACCATGCTAACAGTAATACTTGTCTTACTTTTTAGGCAAGCCCGCTTCGATCGAGCCAACAAGTAGCAGCCATGGCAAGAGGCTACGGTCCAAGGCGTGGGACCATTTCGTCGTGACAAGAGATGGTAATGATAACCCTGTGCACGCAGAATGTAAATACTGTCACGCGATAGTACAATGTAAGACCAAATACGGGACAGGAGTTTTGTCAAGGCATGTCAAAAGTGCTAGCTGTATGGAAATAACCCGAGCCCTACCAAGTCACCAACCACAAGACTCTTCCGCAAGGTACGTTTTACGGACCCAAGAACAACGTGCATTTCCTTATGAACTACTCTACATGAACAATCCATGCCTTTTTACATCTTCGCCCTGGCACACTTTATTTTGGAGTTGTACTTTTCTTAGATGCAAAGTGGAATTCCCGCATCACAATCCCTACTTTGCGTACTTATCTATCATTCAATGGATCATCCAAATATATTTTTTTGGCCCAACCACCAACTTTTCATCCAAATTATATCAATCTCTAAATTTTGTCTTTTAGGAAACAATATAATTACTTAATAAAGCCAGAAATCTATGCATTTCTGCATCCATCTATATCCCTTCTTGTTCTGTTAATTCATTTACATGATCTGCTTAACAACCCTTTCGTTCTTCTTGTAGCATAAGCAATGCTACTGGAGATGCTATGCCGGTTTCAGTTTGTAATTCATCCAGCAGAAAAAGGATGAGAATCGGTCATGAGTCAACACAAGTCACCACGGATAACACAAACCTCTTGAACAAGGACGGATTTTCGAGCAGGTTACGAGAATTAATTAATCAGTTGCAAGGCATCCAAGGGGATGTGAGAGGAGTTATAAATATACCCGTGCTAGATTCTGTTGCAACTTCAAATCACCGATGGAGTACAACCTATGATACATGCCGAAGAACATCGAGTCTTCATCAAAGGAAAATGTACGGGAGATCTGCAGAGAAGAAATTTATTATCAAGTTGATAAGCGAACACAAATCAGCTGGTGGTGTCACTGTTCTGCCTATTCTAGGCATCGGAGGAATTGGGAAGACAGCTCTCGCTCAACTTGTATACAATGAGCCAGCAGTGGAAAATCAATTTGACCACAAGATATGGATTTGGGTGTCTAACAACTTTGATGAAGTGAGGCTCACAAGGGAGATGTTAGATTTTGTGTCACAGGAAACACATGGAGGGCTTTGCAACCTTGCCAAGCTTCAGGAGATCTTGAAGGGTAATATCAAGTCAAAGAGGATTCTACTTATTTTAGATGATGTTTGGGATGACAAAAATGACTGCCAATGGGACCAGCTGTTGGCTCCTTTTAAGTCTGACAATGCAAACAACAATTTGATACTAATGACAACTAGAAAACCATCTGTTGCGAAAAGGAGAGGAACGGCTGAACCAATTAAGTTAGGTGCGTTGGAAAAAGATGATTTCTGGTTATTGTTTAAAGCACATGCATTTGGTGATGAGAACTACGAAGAGCAAGAAAGTCTAAGTGGCATAGGACAAAAAATAGCACAAAAGTTAAAAGGAAACCCATTAGCGGCACAAACTGCAGGAGCACTATTAAGAGAGCATCTCACCGTTGAACATTGGACTAACGGTCTGAAGAATGAAGATTGGAAATCCCTGCACCTCAGTAGTGGCATTATGTCATCTTTGAAGCTTTGCTATGACGAGCTGCCCTTCCCTTTACAGCAGTGCTTCTCATATTGTTCTATATTCCCATATGGTTATCAGTTTCCCGCCGAGGAGTTAGTCTGTATGTGGATTTCACACGGATTTGTGAAGCTAGACGATTCAAGTGCGAGTTTAAAGGATACGGGATGGTACTATCTAACTGACTTGGTGAACCTGGGTTTCTTTGAGCAAGTCATCTCTTCGGTCAGACAAACTTCCTATTCCATTAGTGGTCTCATGCATGAGTTTGCAAGGGTTGTTTCAAGAAGGGAGTGTGCAACAATAGATGGTATATATTGCAATGAAATATTGCCAACCGTACACCATCTGTCAATACTGACTGATTCAGTATATTCCATGGATGATCAGATGAGCAACATACCTTGTGCCAAGATGTTTGAAGAAAAATTGAGAAGTTCGTTTACATCAGTGACAAAATTGAGGTCATTGGTGTTAATTGGGCAATATGACTCTTTCTTCTTCAAAGCCTTCCAAGAAGTATTCCAAAAGGAACATCATTTGCGAGTGCTGCATTTGTCTGCAACATCTGCTGATTTTCATTCCTTCTTGTGTAGTAGGGTAAATCATGGACATCTCCAGTATTTGAAACTTCAGGACAGTCATGTTGAGTTGGAATCCTCGCCTCAGGTTTCGAGCAAGTTTTTCAATCGAGTGTTAGATGGTCAGCTTACCTCTTTACAAACAATTCATCTAGAGAACTGTGGAGAATGCTGGATAGTTCCATCATTGAAAAGGCTTCCGCCTCTTACAAGATTATTTTTGAGAAATATGCAGAAAGTAAGAGAAGTATCGTTTCCGTCATTGGAGGAGCTAGTTTTAGTTGAAATGTCAGAGTTGGAGAGTTGTGTCTGCACTTCTCTGGGAGATATGAACTCTAGTTTAAGGGTATTGGATATCCGAAATTGCCACGCACTCAAGATGTTTGATTTGCTTGAGAAACACCATAGCTTCAAAATGAAGAAGGGTTCATGGTTGCCCAATCTTAGGAAGTTCATTGTTTGCGATTGTCCTCACTTGGAAGTAGTGATCCCTCTTCGGCCTTCAGCCACATTTTCTGAACTTTTAATCAGCAGAGTTTCAACATCTCTGACGATGGACAAATTTTACATGGAAACATTCGAAATTAGGCCAAACAGTCTTTTGGGTGAGTCATTTGGTGAGATGAGACTGGATGAAAAAATCTTGGCATTCCATAATCTGAGGGACCTCAAATGCTTGGAAATAAATTCATGCTGGAATCTGACGTCTATTTCACTAATAAGTTTTCATCAGCTCGTATCTTTAGAGAGTTTGACAATAGGGCACTGCACAAAACTCTTTTCTTCAGATGTTGTGTCAGCGCACACCCATGAAGACATGATAGCTGCAGATTATATAGCCCTACCATGTCTTGAAAGTCTCAGTATTTTTTCATGTGGAATAACAGGGAAGTGGCTATCTCTGATGCTTCGACATGCGCCGGCAGTGAAGAAATTGATGTTAAATGGATGTCCAAAGTTGACACAGTTACGGATTGAAGAGGAAGAAAACGGCCAGTCGAATCTCAACCCAGCCTCGGAGGCTTCATCATCAGGATATCAAAATGGTTTGTCAGCAAGCTCAGATCCAGACGGTTTGTGGTGCATCCCGTCGAATCTCACCACTTCTCTCAAAACTATAAATATTGAAAGATGCCCTCATCTAATATTTGACGTCGCCAGATTTACCTCCCTCGAGGAACTACAAATACTCGGGGGATGCCCCAAGATGCTCTCGTCTTTGGTGCACGGAAGACTGCTCCTACCGCAATCACTTGAACAAATTTTAATATATGAGTATCCTCAAGAAACCATTCAGCTGTGCTTTCTGAATAACCGCACGTGCCTCAAAAAGATACAATTATTTTATAGCTCAGCTTTGAATTCTCTAATGCTGCACTCCTGTACATCGTTGGAAGACTTGACAATTAGAGAATGCAAATCACTCACTGCATTACATGGCATGGAATCGCTCAGGACTCTCAGGGCTTTGGCACTATATTCGAACTCAAGTTTGGAGCTTCTACAGCTGAAACCCTTGACACTGCTAGAAGATCTTGACATTGTACACTGTACTTCACTCGTCCCACCAGAGGGCTTGCAATCCCTCATGAACCTCCGGCATTTCGAAGTAGTCGGATCCCTGACAGGGTTTGGAGAGAGTTATGATGGGATCATTTTCCCTAGACTGGAAAGTCTTACTATCGATATTTTGTCTCGCCTTACCACGCCATTCTGCAAGGGCCTCACCAGCCTCCAACGACTAGAGCTATATGATTTGAAAGAAGCAAGATTAACAGATGAGCAAGAGAAGGCACTTCTGCTCCATAGGTCCCTGCAGGATCTCCATTTTCTCAACTGTGATGACCTTGTACATCTTCCGGTGAGGCTGCACAGCCTTCCTTCCCTCAAGAGGATAAAGATCGGATGGTGTCCACGCATCTCAGAGCTACCCAAGGAGGGCCTCCCACCTTCGCTGGAGAAACTTGTTATAGTATGTTGTGATGATCTGGAAGATCTTCCTGCGGGGCTGCACAGCCTTCCTTCCCTCAAGAAACTGAAGATCGACTGTTGTAAGGGACTCTCACGGCTGCCCAAGGAGGGCCTCCCACCCTCGCTGGAACAGCTGGTGATCGAAGACTGCAGCAACAAGCTCTCAAAACAATGCAGATTGCTAGCAACAAGCAAGCTAAAGGTCAAGATTGATGAGCCCTTTTTGGGATGATTACCTGCTGTCTTGCTGCTGTGCTAAGGTAGGTGCACTTCTTAGTTTCTACCATACTATATTGGTGTCTGTCAACAGAAGATGATGAACACCTTTTCCATTTTAATTGACGTATTGCACATATGGTCTGCAGCTACAGTAATGCACCTGGGAGATCAGATCACCAGCTCCAGTTTGGTGGATTGGAGACGTCTGACGCTATGCTGAAGAAAAGAAAAGAAAAGAGGACCGTTATGCAGCTACTTCAATTTTTTTCTTTTCATCCATCAAGCAGGACTGCACTCACATATGGCACAGAACTAATCCGATTTATGCAAACACCAAAAGTGAACATTTTCCTGCATGTCCCTTGCCTACATTCGTTGAGGAAGGCAGATCGTAAAACGGAAATCAACAGTGTAAATCAAATGTGTCCTGTTCCTTTGTGCTGTAATTATTCAAGGAAAAGACAGAGGAAAGATATGGCTTCTGATGTGGTTTAAATCAATGTGCTTTCCTAGATCTCTGTCGTTAGTCAGAGAGGCTATACTAGTATATCTTGTACGAATATAGAATGGCATCATAGCTGTATTTTGGCCCAACTTCTACCATGCCCTGCAAAAATCATGGAAGGAGCATGTTGCGTACTCGCATTTCAAAAGTTTTTATTAACTTAGTTAATTTGAATTCCTTTTGTTTATTAAGTTTTTGTAAGGGAAACTTGCTAAGCTTGGATGAATTTCCTGTGGGGAAAATTTGATTTTATATAACTAACTTCTCGTGCCAACTAATTTTATAAGCCTATCTTCGACCATGAATTTGACAAATAAAATATGAGTCATATAACAAAAAATTGTACTAACGGAAGTTTTTTTTCGAATTGAAAAGCCGAGGCCCACCTAAGATAGTACCATTGTACATGCCCTAAGAAAGAAAGGAACGAAGCATACCTGCTCGCTCTCCTGAGGCATCACCGAGGGCAACCAATCCAGCGCGTGCAAGGCAGATGATTCACTGTATATTGATCATCGCACAGTACAAGTGTTTATATATACTGGTACACACACACGAATAGGTAGGTACTGTTACAACAGAAGAGAGGAGATGAGTTATTGCTCCGCTAGGGTTCCCACCCCCGCCGCCGCCGGCGACCTAGCCTCCCCACCGCCGCCGGCCGCCGGGCGCGCGCCTCCCGGCCCGCCCCGCTCCCCCCCCCCACTCCCCCCTCTCCTCCCCTCCGCTCCCGCGGCGCGCCCGTGCATGCCCGGGGGGACCCCCTGTGGCTGCGGCCCTCGGCCCCGCCTCCCTCCCCTCCGACCGCCGCCGGCGAGCTCTGTCGGGCAAAGCCCGGGGGGCACGACGACGGCGGGGCCCTCCTTCCCCGTCCGCTTGTGGGCGCCGGTGCGGGGCGGCTCCTTCGAGTGGTGGCGCTGGACGTCCGCGGGATCCAGTGGCGCGGCAGCGGTCTCGCGGGGCGGCGGGTTGGCCTGCTGGTGGCGGCGCTCCGGCGACCCTCGTTCTGCACGCGACGGGGCGGCTGCGGTGCTCCCGTCTCAGGAGGTGGCGCGCGACCGGTCTCTTGCCGGATCTGGCCGGATCTGGCTTTGGGGGTCGGCCGGCGGCGCCTGGCTCCGGTGGTGCGTGCCCGGCAGCTATGGCGCTTGGAGCTCGCCGGGCGACGCGGGTAGGGCAGCGGCCTGGCGTGGCCGCTGCTCCGGCTGTGTGCGACGGCATGGGTAGGTCTCGGTGGTGGCCTACCGGTGTCGTGGCGGCTTCACGGTGACTCGATGGATTTGCCCGCGGGAACGGTCGGCTTCTCCGGCGTCGGTTCGTCTGCATTCGGGCCGTCTCGACCTTCACCCCACCTCCTCGTCGCCCGGGCGCTACTCCCATCAATGGGCTGGTCCTCTCCCAGCTGCGGTCCACCGCTCGTCTCGCGTCCGATGCTGTAGGACCGAGCGCGTCTCGCGCACGATGCAGCAGGACCGAGCTCGTCTCGTGCACGGTGCAGCAGGACTGACCTCGTCCCCCTCTCGATGCTACAGGACCGAGCTCGTCCGCGCTTGGGGCAGCAGGATGGGTCGGTGGATGCCAGTTCTGGCCGACCTATTGGGTCTCGACGCTGGGGGTTGCCCAGGGGCGCGAAAGGTGGGACCTTTCCGCTCGTCGCTTTCGTTGGGGTGCGGAGGGTCTCGGGTGAGGTGGTGTCGAGGTCTTGGATGCTGGGGCGGCGGCCCTGATGGTGGTTGCGCGGTGCTCTTGGGCAGAGCCCGTGCCTTGGTGCTGCCTGGTCACCATGGTCGTGTGGGCGGCGTGTTTGCCGGGGTGTGGCATTCGGTGGCGGTGAATGTTGGCCGAGGTGAAAACCTGCTCTATCTTAGGACGGACCGGCGGCTGCGAAGATCGTTCCCTTCTTGAAGGCGTCGTCGCGGCTCTCATTGCCCGTCATGCGACTCTGGGGGAAACTCTGATCCTTGGATCGGGCGGTGGCGGCGCTCCGGCGTCGTATCCTTCCTGAAGGCGCCGCTTGGAGTGCATGGTTCGTCATATGTAGCTTCATCTCTTTGGGGCGGTAGTGCTAAGAGTGGTGTTGCTGCGCTCAGTGCCTATGTATCCTGTCTTGGGTGTGTGCGTGTGTTGTGGTGGCGTGGCGTTCACTCTGTGCATTCCAAAACCGAACCGAAAAACCATACCGAAAATAAACCGAACCGAACCGATTTTATGGTTTTTATGGTTTCTGGTTTCGGTATGGTATGAACTTTTCATACCGATTTGAACTTTGGTTTTTATGGTATATATCAAAAAACCGAACGGTTAACCGAATAAATCGAAGTAAAAAATAAATTTATATTTCTTGAGATGAACAACCATACAAGTTGTCATTTTTCTTGTACATGAGTCAAATTCACTAATAAGCATGTAAAATTTTCTTGTAACATAGTCAATTTTTCTCTTTTTAAAATGCTAAGCACGTCCATAACCATCAAGAGATGAATTAATGCATGCATATATACTTATATATATTAGTCATATACTATTTGTGTAAAATAGTATGTGTTTTGAGTCATAAATTTGCAAATTATTATTACGTCATTTTCAAATTCGCGTCAACTTTGGTTTTTATGGTATATACCGAAACCATACCGAAATAATTTGGTATATACCGAAACCGAACCGTATTTTAATTTCATACCGTATTTACCGAAGTATTAATACCGTACAAACCGAAAAACCGTATAAACCGAACCATGTAAACCGAATAAACCGAACGCACAGGGTGACGTGGCATGTGTTTATACTGGATGCTTGTAGTTTGGTGCTTTATATATAAAGCGTGGCGAAAGCCTTTTTCGGTACAACAGAAGAGAAGTGCGTGGTTACATGGGCGGACGCGACGTGCACAGGAGTGTGGGCGCCATAGGACTCGGGCTGGCCTGTTGCACACATGGACGAGGTTTCCACCCCCCCTCCCCCAGGCAGCTGAAGCATGGTGCTCTGCAACTTTGAGGCTGCAGTTGGAATCGACAAACACACTAGTAGGGAGCCCCTTCGTGAAGATATCGGTGAATTGTGATGTCATTGGGACATGCAAGGCATGCACCTCGCCGAGAGACACACTCACGGGCGAAGTCAGGTCAATCTCAAAGTGCTTGATTTGTCCGCTGATGCTCAACAAGGTTGCTCGACATGTACATGGCACTGATGTTGTCACAGTAGACAACGGTAGCTTATTATGGTGGGTGACGAAGCTCGGTGAGGGGTTGCCGCAACCAGCAAGCCTCGGCAATGGCATTGGCGATGCCTCTATACTCAGTCTCTGCGCTCGAGTAGGATACTGTGTTCTGGCGCTTCGACAACCAACTGACGAGGTTGGAGCTGAATTATGAATACCTACAGTTGCATATGGTGCCAAAAAATAGCAGTATGAGGAGTAGCATATGATGGTTGTGGGTAATTGGCCCAATAAAATGTAGTAGCATGGCCAATTTCCCGATTTGTTTGGATTAATATACTGCAAGTTAGTTGCAGGTGAATAAAAATGTGAAAAACTTTGTTGCATGCTATTGGAAGTTCTTACATGCGGTGTTTCAACTTGATTAACCCAACTCATCGTGTTGCTCATCGGCATATGGATTTGTGGGGTTGCCGATGCATGAAAGTTAGGATGCATATGTTCATGTTACGAAAATTTTAAGTTGGAGCATAGAGATTATTTTGCTTTGTAGATTGCAAACCCTAGATGACGAACTCTTCATAGCAAGAACGGGCTAGAGACCGTTCGAAGCTTCTTCCCCAGTGGAGTCGTAAAAAAGTTGTTGGGGAACATAGTAATTTCAAAAAAATTCCTACGCACACGCAAGATCATGGTGATGCATAGCAACGAGAGGGGAGAGTGTGTTCACGTACCCTCGTAGACCGAAAGCGGAAGCGTTAGCACAACGCGGTTGATGTAGTCGTACGTCTTCACGATCAGACCGATCAAGTACCAAACGCACGACACCTCCGAGTTCTGCACACGTTCAACTCGATGACGTCCCTTGAACTCCGATCCAGCCGAGCTTTGAGGGAGAGTTCCTCAGCACGACGGCGTGGTGACGATGATGATGTTGCTACCAACGCAGGGCTTCGCCTAAGCACCGCTACGATATGATCGAGGTGGATTATGGTGGAGGGGGGCACCGCACACGGCTAAGAGATCAAGAGATCAATTGTTGTGTCTATGGGGTGCCCCCCTCCTCCGTATATAAAGGGGGGAGGAGAGGGATGGCCAAGAGAAGGAGGCGCGCCCAAGGGGGGAGTCCTACTACCACCGGGAGTAGGACTCCTCCTTTTCCTATTTGGAGAGGGAGAGGGAAGGAAGAGGAAGGAGGGAGGAAGGAAAGGGGGGGTCGGGCCCCTCCCAATTCGGATTGGGCTTGGGGGGGCGCGCCCCCTCCCTTGCTCCTTTCTCCTCCTTTCCACTAAAGCCCATTAAGGCCCATATACCTCCCGGGGGGTTCCGATAACCTCCTGGTGCTCCGGTATTATCCCGATCTCACCCGAAACCATTCTGGTGTCCAAATATAGTCGTCCAATATATCGATCTTTATGTATCGACCATTTCGAGACTCCTCATCATGTCCGTGATCACATCCGGGACTCCGAACTACCTTCGGTACATCAAAACACATAAACTCATAATATAACCGTCATCGAACTTTAAGCGTGCGGACCCTACGGGTTCGAGAACTATGTAGACATGACCGAGACACATCGCCGGTCAATAACCAATAGCGGAACCTGGATGCTCATATTGGCTCCCATATATTCTACGAAGATCTTTATCGGTCAAACCGCATAACAACATACGTTGTTCCCTTTGTCATCGGTATGTTACTTGCCCGAGATTCGATCGTCGGTATCTCAATACCTAGTTCAATCTCGTTACCGGCAAGTCTCTTTACTCGTTCCGTAACACATCATCCCGTAACTATCTCATTAGTTACAATGCTTGCAAGGCTTATAGTGATGTGCATTACCGAGTGGGCCCAGAGATACCTCTCCGACAATCGGAGTGACAAATCCTAATCTCAAAATATGCCAACCCAACAACTACCTTCGGAGACACCTGTAGAGAACCTTTATAATCACCCAGTTATGTTGTGACGTTTGGTAGCACAGAAAGTGTTCCTTCGGTAAACGGGAGTTGCATAATCTCATAGTCATAGGAACATGTATAAGTCATGAAGAAAGCAATAGCAACATACTAAACGATCAAGTGCTAAGCTAACGGAATGGGTCAAGTCAATCACATCATTCTCCTAATGATGTGATCTCGTTAATCAAATGACAACTCATGTCACGTAACCATCTTTGATCAACAAGCTAGTCAAGTAGAGGCATACTAGTGACACTTTGTTTGTCTATGTATTCACACAAGTATTATGTTTCCAGTTAATACAATTCTAGCATGAATAATAAACATTTATCATGAGATAAGGAAATAAATAATAACTTTATTATTGCCTCTAGGGCATATTTCCTTCAGTCTCCCACTTGCACTAGAGTCAATAATCTAGATTACACAGTAATGATTCTAACACCCATGGAGCCTTGGTGCTGATCATGTTTTGCTTATGGAAGAGGCTTAGTCAACGGGTCTGCAACATTCAGATCCGTATGTATCTTGCAAATCTCTATGTCTCCCACCTGTACTTGATCCCGGATGGAGTAAAGCGTCTCTTGATGTGCTTGGTTCTCTTGTGAAATCTGGATTCCTTTGCCAAGGCAATTGCACCAATATTGTCACAAAAGATTTTCATTGGACCCGATACACTAGGTATGACACCTAGATCGGATATGAACTCCATCATCCAGACTCCTTCATTTGCTGCTTCCGAAGCAGCAATGTACTCCGCTTCACACGTAGATCCCACCACGACGCTCTGTTTAGAACTGCTCCAACTGACAGCTCCACCGTTCAATATAAACACGTATCCGGTTTGCGATTTAGAATCGTCCGGATCAGTGCCAAAGCCTGCATCGACATAACCATTTACTACGAGCTCTTTGTCACCTCCATAAACGACAAACATATCCTTAGTCCTTTTCAGTTATTTCAGGAAGTTCTTGACCGTTGTCCAGTGATCCACTCCTGGTTTACTTTGGTACCTCCTTGCTAGACTAATAGCAAGGCACACATCAGGTCTGGTACACAGCATTTCATACATGATAGAGCCTATGGCTGAAGCATAGGGAACATCTTTCATCTTCTCTCTATCGGGCATTGAGTCTTACTCAATTTCACACCTTGTAACACAGGCAAGAACCCTTTCTTTGCTTGATCCATTTTGAACTTCTTCAAAACTTTGTCAAGGTATGTGCTTTGTGAAAGTCCAATTAATCGTCTTGATTTATCTCTATAGATCTTGATGCCCAATATGTAAGAAGCTTCACCGAGGTCTTTCATTGAAAAACTCTTATTCAAGTATCCTTTTATGCTATCCAGAAATTCTATATCATTTCCAATCAACAATATTTCATCCACATATAATATCAGAAATGCTACAGAGCTCCCACTCACTTTCTTGTAAATACAGACTTCTCCAAAAGTCTGTATAAAACCATATGCTTTGATCACACTATCAAAGCATTTATTCCAACTCCGAGAGGCTTGCACCAGTCCATAAATGAATCACTGGAGCTTGCACACTTTGTTAGCTCCCTTTGGATCGATAAAACCTTCCGGTTGCATCATATACAACTCTTCTTCCAGGAATCCATTCAGGAATGCAGTTTTGACATCCATTTTCCAAATTTCATAATCATAAAATGCGGCAATTGCTAACATGATTCGGACAGACTTAAGCATCGCTACGGGTGAGAAAGTCTCATCGTAGTCAATCCATTGAACTTGTCGAAAACCTTTTGCAACAAGTCAAGCTTTATAGACAGTAACATTACCGTCAGCGCTAGTCTTCTTTTTGAAGATCCATTTATTCTCAATGGCTTGCCGATCATCGGGCAAGTCAACCAAAGTCCACACTTTGTTCTCATACATGAATCCCATCTCAGATTTCATGGCCTCAAGCCATTTCGCGGAATCTGGGCTCACCATCGCTTCTTCATAGTTCGTAGGTTCGTCATGGTCTAGTAACATGACCTCCAAAACAGGATTACCGTACCACTCTGGTGCGGATCTTACTCTGGTTGACCTACGAGGTTCAGTAGAAACTTGATCTGAAGTTTCATGATCATCATCATTAACTTCCTCACTAATTGGTATAGACGTCACAGGAACCGGTTTTTGTGATGAACTATTTTCCAACAAGGGAGCAGGTAAAGTTACCTCATCAAGTTCTACTTCCCTCCCGCTCATTTCTTTTGAGAGAAACTCCTTCTCTAGAAAGGATCCAAATTTAGTGACAAAAGTATTGCCTTAAGATCTGTGATAGAAGGTGTACCCAACCGTTTCCTTTGGGTATCCTATGAAGACACATTTCTTCGATTTGGGTTCGAGCTTATCAGGTTGAAGCTTTTTCACATAAGCATCGCAGCCCCAAACTTTAAGAAATGACAATTTTGGTTTCTTGCCAAACCACAGTTCATAAGGCGTCGTCTCAACGGATTTCGATGGTGCCCTATTTAACGTGAATGCAGCCGTCTCTAAAGCATAACCCCAAAATGATAGCGGTAAATCAGTAAGAGACATCATAGATCGCGCCATATCTAGTAAAGTACGATTACGACGTTCAGGCACACCATTACGCTGTGGTGTTTCGGGTGGCGCGAGTTGCGAAACTATTCCGCATAGATTCAAATGAAGACCAAACTCGTAACTCAAATATTCTCCTCCACGATCAGATCGTAGAAACTTTATTTTCTTGTTACGATGATTTTCAACTTCACTATGAAATTCTTTGAACTTTTCAAATGTTTCAGACTTATGTTTGATTAAGTAGATATACCCATATCTGCTTAAATCATCTATGAAGGTGAGAAAATAACGATACCCGCCGCGAGCCTCAACATTCATCGGACCACATACATCTGTATGTATGATTTCCAACAAATCTGTTGCTCGGTCCATAGTTCCGGAGAACGGCGTTTTAGTCATGTTGCCCATGAGGCATGGTTCGCAATACCAAGTGATTCATAATCACATGATTCCAAAAGTCCATCGGAATGGAGTTTCTTCATGCGCTTTACACCAATATGACCTAAACGGCAGTGCCACAAATAAGTTGCACTGTCATTATCAACTCTGCATCTTTTGGCCTCAATATTATGAATATGTGTATCACTACTACTGAGATTTAATATAAATAGACCACTCCTCAAGGGTGCATGACCATAAAACATATTACTGAGATAAATAGAACAACCATTATTATCTGATTTAAATGAATAACCGTCTCGCATCAAACAAGATCCAGATATAATGTTCATGCTCAACGCTGGCACCAAATAACAATTATTCAGGTCTAAAACTAATCCCAAAGGTAGATGTAAAGGTAGTGTGCCGACCGCGATCACATCGACTTTGGAACCATTTTCCACGGGCATCATCACCTCGTCCTTAGCCAATCTTTGCTTAATCCGTAGTCCTTGTTTCGAGTTGCAAATATTAGCAACAGAACCAGTATCAAATACCCAGGTGCTACTGCGAGCATTAGTAAGGTACACATCAATAACATGTATTTCACATATACCTTTGTTCACCTTGCCATCCTTCTTATCCGCCAAATACTTGGGGCAGTTCCGCTTCTAGTGACCAGTCTGTTTGCAGTAGAAGCATTCAATCTCACGCTTAGGTCCAGACTTGGGTTTCTTCTTCTAAGCAGCAACTTGTTTGCTGTTCTTCTTGAAGTTCCCTTTCTTCTTCCCTTTGCCCTTTTTCTTGAAACTGGTGGTCTTGTTGACCATCAACACTGTTGGGGAACGTAGTAATTGTTGGAAATATGCCCTAGAGGCAATAATAAAAGCATTATTATTATATTTCCTTGTTCATGATAATTGTCTTTATTCATGCTATAATTGTGTTATCCGGAAATCGTAATACATGTGTGAATAACAGACACCAACATGTCCCTAGTAAGCCTCTAGTTGACTAGCTCGTTGATCAACAGATGGTCATGGTTTCCTGACTATGGACATTGGATGTCATTGATAACGAGATCACATCATTAGGAGAATGATGTGATGGACTAGACCCAATCCTAAACATAGCACAAGATCGTATAGTTCGTTTGCTAGAGTTTTCCAATGTCAAAGTATCTTTTCCTTAGACCATGAGATCGTGTAACTCCCGGATACCGTAGGAGTGCTTTGGGTATGCCAAACGTCACAACGTAACTGGGTGACTATAAAGGTAGACTACAGGTATCTCCGAAAGTGTCTGTTGGGTTGACATGGATCAAGACTGGGATTTGTCACTCCGTATGACGGAGAGGTATCACTGGGCCCACTCGGTAATGCATCATCATAATGAGCTCAATGTGACCAAGTGTCTAGTCACGGGATCATGCATTACGGTACGAGTAAAGTGACTTGCCGGTAACGAGATTGAACGAGGTATTGGGATACCGATGATCGAATCTCGGGCAAGTAACATATCAATTGACAAAGGGAATTGCATACGGGGTTGATTGAATCCTCGACATCGTGGTTCATCCGATGAGATCATCGTGGAGCATGTGGGAGCCAACATGGGTATCCAGATCTCGCTGTTGGTTATTGACTGGAGAGTCGTCTCGGTCATGTCTGCTTGTCTCCCGAACCCGTAGGGTCTACACACTTAAGGTTCGGTGACGCTAGGGTTGTGAAGATATGTATATGCAAAAACCCGAATGTTGTTCGGAGTCCCGGATGAGATCCCGGACGTCACGAGGAGTTCCAGAATGGTCCGGAGGTAAAGAATTATATATATGAAGTGCTGTTTCGGGCATCGGGACAAGTTTCGGGGTTATCGGTATTGTACCGGGACCACCGGAAGGGTCCCGGGGGTCCACCGGGTGGGGCCACCTATCCTGGAGGGCCCCATGGGCTGAAATAGGAGGGAATCCAGCCCATAGTGGGCTGGGGCGCCAGCCCCTATAGGCCCATGCGCCTAGGGTTTCCACCATGGAAGAGTCCATGTGGTGGAAGGCACCCCTAGGTGCCTTGGGGGGGAGGGAAACCTCCCCTTGGCCGCCGCCCCCCTAGTAGATCTCATCTACTAGGGCCGGCGCCCCCCCTGGCACCCCTATATATAGTGGGGGGGAGAGGAGGGATTTGGGACGAGCCCCTGGCGCCTCCATCTCCCCCCGTTACGTCTCTCCCTCGTAGTCTTGGCGAAGCCCTGCTTCTGTGACGCCCTGCATCCACCACCACGCCGTCGTGCTGCTGGATCTTCATCAACCTCTCCTCCCCCCTTGCTGGATCAAGAAGGAGGAGACGTCTCCCGTACCGTACGTGTGTTGAACGCGGAGGTGCCGTCCGTTCGGCGCTGGTCATCGGTGATTTGGATCACGTCGAGTACGACGACATCATCACCGTTCTTTTGAACGCTTCCGTGCGCCATCTACAAAGGTATGTAGATGCATCCAATGACTCGTTGCTAGATGAACTCCTAGATGATCTTGGTGAAACGAGTAGGAAAATTTTTGTTTTCTGCAACGTTCCCCAACAGTGGCATCATGAGCTAGGTCTATGCGTAGTTCTTCTTGCGCGAGTAGAACACAATTAGTTGTGGGCGTAGATTTGTCAACTTTCTTGCCGTTACTAGTCTTTTCTTGCTTCAGCGGTATTGTGGGATGAAGCGGCCCGGACCAACCTTACACGTACGCTTACGTGAGACCGGTTCCACCGACTAACATGCACTAGTTGCATAAAGGTGGCTGGCGGGTGTCTGTCTCTCCCACTTTAGTTGAAGCGGATTCGATGAACAGGGTCCTTATGAAGGGTAAATATAAGTTGAAAAATCACGTTGTGGCTTTAACGTAGGTAAGAAGACGTTCTTGCTAGAACCCTAATTCAGCCACGTAAAACTTGCAACATCAATTAGATGACGTCTAACTTGTTTTTGCAGCAAGTGGTTTGTGATATGATATGGCCAAAGTTCTGATGAATGATGAATGATCTATATGTGATGTATGAGATGTTCATGCTATTGTAATAGGAATCATGACTTGCATGTCGATGAGTATGACAACCGGCAGGAGCCATAGGAGTTGTCTTTATTCTTTTATATGACCTGCGAGTCATTGAGAAACGCCATGTAAATTACTTTACTTTATTGCTAAACACGTTAGCCATAGTAGTAGAAGTAATAGTTGGCGAGCAACTTCATGGAGACACGATGATGGAGATCATGGTGTCAAGCCGGTGACAAGATGATCATGGAGCCCCAGATGGAGATCAAAGGAGCTATGTGATATTGGCCATATCATGTCACGTTCATTATTTGATTGCATGTGATGTTTATCATGTTTTGCATCTTGTTTACTTAGAACGACGGTAGTAAATAAGATGATCCCTCATACTAATTTCAAGAAGTGTTCCCCCTAACTGTGCACCGTTGCGACAGTTTGCTGTTTCAAAACACCACGTGATGATCGGGTGTTTTATTCAGACGTTCACATACAACGGGTGTAAGACAGATTTACACATGCAAACACTTAGGTTGACTTGACGAGCCTAGCATGTACAGACATGGCCTCGGAACACAGAAGACCGAAAGGTCGAGCATGAGTCGTATAGAAGATACGATCAACATGAAGATGTTCACCGACGTTGACTAGTCCGTCTCACGTGATGATCGGACACGGTCTAGTTAACTCGGATCATGTAATACTTAGATGACTAGAGGGATGTCTAATCTAAGTGGGAGTTCATTAATAATTTGATTAGATGAACTTAATTATCATGAACTTAGTCTAAAATCTTTGCAATATGTCTTGTAGATCAAATGGCCAACGTAGTCCTCAACTTCAATGCGTTCCTAGAGAAAACCAAGCTGAAAGACGATGGCAGCAACTATACGGACTGGGTCCGGAACCTGAGGATCATCCTCATAGCTGCCAAGAAAGATTATGTCCTACAAGCACCACTAGGTGAAGCTCCCGTCCCACAGAACCAAGACGTTATGAACGCTTGGCAGACACGTGTTGACGACTACTCCCTTGTTCAGTGCGGCATGCTTTACAGCTTAGAGCCGGGGCTCCAAAAGCGTTTTGAGAGACATGGAGCATATGAGATGTTCGAAGAGCTGAAAATGGTTTTTCAAGCTCATGCCCGGATCGAGAGATATGAAGTCTCCGATAAGTTCTTCAGCTGTAAGATGGAGGAAAATAGTTCTGTCAGTGAGCACATACTCACTATGTCTGGGTTACATAACCGCTTGTCTCAGCTGGGAGTTAATCTCCCGGATGATGCGGTAATTGACAGAATCCTCCAGTCGCTTCCACCAAGCTACAAGAGCTTTGTGATGAACTTCAACATGCAGGGGATGCAAAAGACCATTCCTGAGTTGTTCTCAATGCTGAAATCAGCGGAGGTAGAAGTCAAGAAGGAGCATCAAGTGTTGATGGTCAATAAAACCACTAAGTTCAAGAAAGGCAAGGGTAAAAAGAACTTCAAGAAGGACGGCAAGGAGGTTGCCGCGCCTGGCAAGCAAGCTACCGGGAAGAAGCCAAAGAATGGACCCAAGCCCGAGACTGAGTGCTTTTATTGCAAGGGAAGCGGTCACTGGAAGCGGAACTGCCCTAAGTACTTAGCGGATAAGAAGGCCGGCAAAACAAAAGGTATATGTGATATACATGTAATTGATGTGTACCTTACTAGTGCCCGTAGTAGCTCCTGGGTATTTGATACCGGTGCAGTTGCTCACATTTGTAACTCAAAGCAGGGGCTGCGGAATAAGCGGAAACTGGCAAAGGACGAGGTGACGATGCGCGTCGGGAATGGTTCCAAGGTCAATGTGATCGCCGTCGGCACGCTGCCTCTGCATCTCCCTTCGGGATTAGTTTTAAACCTTAATAATTGTTATTTAGTGCCAGCTTTGAGCATGAGCATTGTATCGGGATGTCGTTTAATTCGAGATGGCTACTCTTTTAAATCTGAGAATAATGGTTGTTCCATTTTTATGAGAGATATGTTTTATGGTCATGCTCCTATGGTGAATGGTTTATTCTTTATGAATCTCGAACGTGATGCTACACATGTTCATAATGTGAGTACCAAAAGAAGTAAGGTTGATAATGATAGTCCCACATACTTGTGGCACTGCCGCCTTGGTCACATAGGTGTCAAACGCATGAAGAAGCCCCCCTTCAAATGGACTTTTAGAGTCTCTTGATTATGAATCATTTGACACATGCGAACCATGCCTTATGGGTAAAATGACCAAGACTCCGTTCTCAGGAACAATGGAGCGAGCAACCGACTTATTGGAAATCATACATACTGATGTGTGCGGTCCAATGAGTGTTGAGGCTCGCGGTGGCTATCGTTATGTTCTCACCCTCACTGATGATTTAAGTAGGTATGGGTATATCTACTTAATGAAACACAAGTCTGAAACCTTTGAAAAGTTCAAGGAATTTCAGAGTGAGGTGGAAAATCAACGTGACAGGAAAATCAAGTTTCTACGATCAGATCGTGGAGGAGAATACTTGAGTCACGAATTTGGCACGCACTTAAGAAAATGTGGAATAGTTTCACAACTCACGCCACCTGGAACACCTCAGTGTAACGGTGTGTCCGAACGTCGTAATCGCACTCTATTAGATATGGTGCGATCTATGATGTCTCTTACCGATTTACCGCTATCTTTTTGGGGCTATGCTTTAGAGACTGCCGCATTCACTTTAAATAGGGCTCCGTCGAAATCCGTTGAGACGACACCGTATGAATTATGGTTTGGGAAGAAACCTAAGCTATCGTTTCTAAAAGTTTGGGGATGCGATGCTTATGTCAAGAAACTTCAACCTGAAAAGCTCGAACCCAAGTCGGAAAAATGCGTCTTCATAGGATACACAAAAGAAACTATTGGGTACACCTTCTACCTCAGATCCGAAGGCAAGATCTTTGTTGCCAAGAATGGGTCCTTTCTAGAGAAAGAGTTTCTCTCGAAAGAAGTAAGTCGGAGGAAAGTAGAACTTGATGAAGTGTTACCTCTTGAACCGGAAAATGGCGCAACTCAAGAAAATGTTCCTGAGGTGCCAGCACCGACTAGAGAGGAAGTTAATGATAATGATCAAGATACTTCTGATCAAGCTCCTACTGAAATTCGAAGGTCCACAAGGACACGTTCCGCACCAGAGTGGTACGGCAACCCTGTCTTGGAAATCATGTTGTTAGACAACGGTGAACCTTCGAACTATGAAGAAGCGATGGCGGGCCCGGATTCCGACAAATGGCTAGAAGCCATGAAATCCGAGATAGGATCCATGTATGAAAACGAAGTATGGACTTTGACTGACTTGCCCGTTGAACGGCGAGCCATAGAAAATAAATGGATCTTTAAGAAGAAGACAGATGCGGATGGTAATGTGACCATCTATAAAGCTCGGCTTGTCGCTAAGGGTTATCGACAAGTTCAAGGGGTTGACTACGATGAGATTTTCTCACCGGTAGCGAAGCTGAAGTCCGTCCGAATCATGTTAGCAATTGCCGCATTCTACGATTATGAGATATGGCAAATGGACGTCAAAACGGCATTCCTTAATGGTTTCCTTAAGGAAGAATTGTATATGATGCAGCCAGAAGGTTTTGTCGATCCTAAGAATGCTGACAAGGTGTGCAAGCTCCAACGCTCGATTTATGGGCTGGTGCAAGCATCTCGGAGTTGGAACATTCGTTTTGATGAGATGATCAAAGCGTTTGGGTTTACGCAGACTTATGGAGAAGCCTGCATTTACAAGAAAGTGAGTGGGAGCTCTGTAGCATTTCTCATATTATATGTAGATGACATACTTTTGATGGGAAATGATATAGAACTCTTGGACAGCATCAAGGCCTACTTGAATAAAAGTTTTTCAATGAAGGACCTTGGAGAAGCTGCTTATATATTAGGCATCAAAATCTATAGAGATAGATCGAGACGCCTCATAGGTCTTTCACAAAGCACATACCTTGATAAGATATTGAAGAAGTTCAATATGGATCAGTCTAAGAAGGGGTTCTTGCCTGTGTTGCAAGGTATGAAATTGAGCTCAGCTCAATGTCCGACCACGGCAGAAGAAATAGAAGAGATGAGTGTCATCCCCTATGCCTCAGCCATAGGTTCTATTATGTATGCCATGCTGTGTACCAGACCTGATGTAAACCTTGCCGTAAGTTTGGTAGGAAGGTACCAAAGTAATCCCGGCAAGGAACACTGGACAGCGGTCAAGAATATCCTGAAGTACCTGAAAAGGACTAAGGAAATGTTTCTCGTTTATGGAGGTGACGAAGAGCTCGTCGTAAAGGGTTACGTCGACGCTAGCTTCGACACAGATCTGGATGACTCTAAGTCACAAACCGGATATGTGTATATTTTGAATGGTGGGGCAGTTAGCTGGTGCAGTTGCAAGCAAAGCGTCGTGGCGGGATCTACATGTGAAGCGGAGTACATGGCAGCCTCGGAGGCAGCACATGAAGCAATATGGGTGAAGGAGTTCATCACCGACCTAGGAGTCATACCCAATGCGTCGGGGCCGATCAAGCTCTTCTGTGACAACACTGGAGCTATTGCTCTTGCCAAGGAGCCCAGGTTTCACAAGAAGACAAGGCACATCAAGCGTCGCTTCAACTCCATTCATGAAAATGTTCAAGATGGAGACATAGAGATTTGTAAAGTGCACACGGACCTGAATGTAGCAGATCCGTTGACTAAACCTCTCCCTAGAGCAAAACATGATCAACACCAGAATTCCATGGGTGTTCGATTCATCACAATGTAACTAGATTATTGACTCTAGTGCAAGTGGGAGACTGTTGGAAATATGCCCTAGAGGCAATAATAAAAGCATTATTATTATATTTCCTTGTTCATGATAATTGTCTTTATTCATGCTATAATTGTGTTATCCGGAAATCGTAATACATGTGTGAATAACAGACACCAACATGTCCCTAGTAAGCCTCTAGTTGACTAGCTCGTTGATCAACAGATAGTCATGGTTTCCTGACTATGGACATTGGATGTCATTGATAACGAGATCACATCATTAGGAGAATGATGTGATGGACTAGACCCAATCCTAAACATAGCACAAGATCGTATAGTTCGTTTGCTAAAGTTTTCCAACGTCAAAGTATCTTTTCCTTAGACCATGAGATTGTGTAACTCCCGGATACCGTAGGAGTGCTTTGGGTATGCCAAACGTCACAACATAACTGGGTGACTATAAAGGTAGACTACGGGTATCTCCGAAAGTGTCTGTTGGGTTGACATGGATCAAGACTGGGATTTGTCACTCCGTATGACGGAGAGGTATCACTGGGCCCACTCGGTAATGCATCATCATAATGAGCTCAAAGTGACCAAGTGTCTGGTCACGGGATCATGCATTACGGTACGAGTAAAGTGACTTTCCGGTAACGAGATTGAACGAGGTATTGGGATACCGATGATCGAATCTCGGGCAAGTAACATATCGATTGACAAAGGGAATTGCATACGGGGTTGATTGAATCCTCGACATCGTGGTTCATCCGATGAGATCATCGTGGAGCATGTGGGAGCCAACATGGGTATCCAGATCCTGCTGTTGGTTATTGACTGGAGAGTCGTCTCGGTCATGTCTGCTTGTCTCTCGAACCCGTAGGGTCTACACACTTAAGGTTCGGTGATGCTAGGGTTGTGAAGATATGTATATGCAGAAACCCGAATGTTGTTCGGAGTCCCGGATGAGATCCCAGACGTCACGAGGAGTTCCGGAATGGTCTGGAGGTAAAGAATTATATATAGGAAGTGCTGTTTCGGGCATCGGGACAAGTTTCGGGGTTATCGGTATTGTACCGGGACCACCGGAAGGGTCCCGGGGGTCCACCGGGTGGGGCCACCTATCCCGGAGGGCCCCATGGGCTGAAATAGGAGGGAATCCAGCCCATAGTGGGCTGGGGCGCCAGCCCCTATAGGCCCATGCGCCTAGGGTTTCCACCATGGAAGAGTCCATGTGGTGGAAGGCACCCCTAGGTGCCTTGGGGGGGAGGGAAACCTCCCCTTGGCCGCCGCCCCCCTAGTAGATCTCATCTACTAGGGCCGGCGCCCCCCTGGCACCCCTATATATAGTGGGGGGGAGAGGAGGGATTTGGGACGAGCCCCTGGCGCCTCCATCTCCCCCCGTTACGTCTCTCCCTCGTAGTCTTGGCGAAGCCCTGCTTCTGTGACGCCCTGCATCCACCACCACGCCGTCGTGCTGCTGGATCTTCATCAACCTCTCCTCCCCCCTTGCTGGATCAAGAAGGAGGAGACGTCTCCCGTCCCGTATGTGTGTTGAACGCGGAGGTGCCGTCCGTTCGGCGCTGGTCATCGGTGATTTGGATCACGTCGAGTACGACGACATCATCAACGTTCTTTTGAACGCTTCCATGCGCCATCTACAAAGGTATGTAGATGCATCCAATGACTCGTTGCTAGATGAACTCCTAGATGATCTTGGAGAAACGAGTAGGAAAATTTTTGTTTTCTGCAACGTTCCCCAACAGTAATTTCAAAAAAATTCCTACACACACACAAGATCATGGTGATGCATAGCAACGAGAGGGGAGAGTGTTGTCCACGTACCCTTGTAGACCGAAAGCGGAAGCGTTATATCAACACGGTTGATGTAGTCGTACGTCTTCACAATCCGACCGATCCAAGCACCGTTACTCCGACACCTCCGAGTTCTTGGCACACGTTCAGCTCGATGACGATCCCCGGGCTTCGATCCAGCAAAGCGTCGGGGAGGAGTTCCGTCAGCATGACGGCGTGGTGACGATCTTGATGTTCTACCGTCGCAGGGCTTCGCCTAAGCACCTCTACGATATGACCGAGGTGGAATATGGTGGAGGGGGCACCGCACACAGCTAAGGAACGATCACGAAGATCAACTTGTGTGTCTAGAGGTGCCCCCTGCCCCCGTATATAAAGGAGCAAGGGGGGAGGCCGGCCGGCCCTTGTGGGTGCGCCAGGGAGGAGGAATCCTCCTCCTAATAGGAGTAGGACTCCCCTCTTTCCTACTCCTACTAGGAGGGGGAAATGAAGGGGGAGAGGGAGAAGGAAAGGGGGGCGCCGCCCCCCCTCTCCTAGTCCAATTCGGACCAGAGGGGGAGGGGGCGCGGCCCACCCTGGCCGCCCCTCTCTCTCTCCACTAAGGCCCATAAGGTCCATTACTTCTCCCGGGGGGTTCCGGTAACCCTCCGACACTCCGGTTTTCTCCGAAATCTCCCGGAACATTTCCGGTGTCCGAATATAGCCGTCCAATATATCGATCTTTATGTCTCGACCATTTCGAGACTCCTTGTCATGTCCGTGATCACATCCGGGACTCCGAACAAACTTCGGTACATCAAAATGCATAAACTCATAATGAAACTGTCATCGTAACGTTAAGCGTGCGGACCCTACGGTTCGAGAACAATGTAGACATGACCGAGACACGTCTCCGGTCAATAACCAATAGCGGAACCTGGATGCTCATATTGGCTCTTACATATTCTATGAAGATCTTTATCGGTCAGACCGCATAACAACATACGTTGTTCCCTTTGTCATCGGTATGTTACTTGCCCGAGATTCGATCGTCGGTATCTCAATACCTAGTTCAATCTCGTTACTGGCAAGTCTCTTTACTCGTTCCGTAATACATCATCTCGCAACTAACTCATTAGTTGCAATGCTTGCAAGGCTTATGTGATGTGCATTACCGAGAGGGCCCAGAGATACCTCTCCGTCAATCGGAGTGACAAATCCTAATCTCGAAATACGCCAACCCAACAAGTACCTTCGGAGACACCTGTAGAGCACATTTATAATCACCCAGTTACGTTGTGACGTTTGGTAGCACACAAAGTGTTCCTCCGGTAAACGGGAGTTGCATAATCTCATAGTCATAGGAACATGTATAAGTCATGAAGAAAGCAATAGCAACATACTAAACGATCAGGTGCTAAGCTAACGGAATGGGTCATGTCAATCACATCATTCTCCTAATGATGTGATCCCGTTAATCAAATGACAACTCATGTCTATGGCTGGGAAACATAACCATCTTTGATCAATGAGCTAGTCAAGTAGAGGCATACTAGTGACACTCTGTTTGTCTATGTATTCACACATGTATTATGTTTTCTGGTTAATACAATTCTAGCATGAATAATAAACATTTATCATGAAATAAGGAAATAAATAATAACTTTATTATTGCCTCTAGGGCATATTTTCTTCAGTCTCCCACTTGCACTAGAGTCAATAATCTAGTTCACATCACCATGTGATTTAACACCAATAGTTCACATCATCATGTGATTAACACCCATAGTTCACATCGTTATGTGACCAACACTCAAAGGGTTTACTAGAGTCAATAATCTAGTTCACATCGCTATGTGATTAACACCCAAAGAGTACTAAGGTGTGATCATGTTTTGCTTGTGAGAGAAGTTTAGTCAATGGGTCTGCCATATTCAGATCCATAAGTATTTTGCAAATTTCTATGCCTACAATGCTCTGCACGGAGCTACTTTAGCTAATTCCTCCCACTTTTAATATGTATCTAGATGAAGGCTTAGAGACATCCGGATCAGTGCCAAAACTTGTATCGACGTAACCGTTTTACGACGAACCTTTTGTCACCTCCATAATCGAGAAACATATCCTTATTCCACTAAGGATAATTTTGACCGCTGTCCAGTGATCTACTCCTAGATCACTATTGTACTCCCTTGTCAAAATCAGTGTAGGGTATACAATAGGTCTGGTACATAGCATGGCATACTTTATAGAACCTATGGGTGAGGCATAGGGAATGACTTTCATTCTCTTTCTATCTTCTGCCGTGGTCGGGCTTTGAGTCTTACTCAATTTCACACCTTGTAACACAGGCAAGAATCCTTTCTTAGCCTGATCCATTTTGAACTTCTTCAAAACTTTGTCAAGGTAAGTGCTTTGTGAAAGTCCAATTAAGCGTTTTGATCTATCTCTATAGATCTTAGTGCCCAATATGTAAGCAGCTTCACCGAGGTCTTTCATTGAAACACTCTTATTCAAGTATCCCTTTATGCTATCCAGAAATTCTATATCATTTCCGATTAGTAATATGTCATCCACATATAATATCAGAAATGCTACAAAGCTCCCACTCACTTTCTTGTAAATACAGGCTTCTCCAAAAGTCTGTACAAACCCAAATGCTTTGATCACACTATCAAAGCGTTTATTCCAACTCCGAGAGGCTTGCACCAGTCCATAAATGGATCGCTGGAGCTTGCACACTTTGTTAGCTCCCTTTGGATCAACAAAACCTTCTGGTTGCATCATATACAACTCTTCTTCCAGAAATCCATTCAGGAATGCAGTTTTGACATCCATCTGCCAAATTTCATAATCATAAAATGCGGCAATTGCTAACATGATTCGGACAGACTTAAGCATCGCTACGGGTGAGAAGGTCTCATCGTAGTCAATCCCTTGAACTTGTCGAAAACCTTTTGCGACAAGTCGAGCTTTGTAGACAGTAACATTACCGTCAACGTCAGTCTTCTTCTTGAAGATCCATTTATTCTCAATTGCTTGCCGATCATCGGGCAAGTCAACCAAAGTCCACACTTTGTTCTCATACATGGATCCCATCTCAGACTTCATGGCTTCAAGCCATTTTGCGGAATCTGGGCTCATCACCGCTTCCTCATAGTTCGTAGGTTCGTCATGGTCAAGTAGCATGACCTCCAGAACAAGATTACTGTACCACTCTGGTGCGGATCTCACTCTGGTTAACCTACGAGATTCGGTAGTAACTTGATCTGAAGTTACATGATCATCATCATTAGCTTCCTCACTAATTGGTGTAGTAGTCACAGGAACAGATTTCTGTGATGAACTACTTTCCAATAAGGGAGAAGGTACAATTACCTTATCAAGTTTCTACTTTCCTCCCACTCACTTCTTTCGAGAGAAACTCCTTCTCTAGAAAGTTTCCGAATTTAGCAACAAAGTCTTGCCTTCGGATCTGTGATAGAAGGTGTATCCAACAGTCTCCTTTGGATATCCTATGAAGACACATTTCTCCGATTTGGGTTTGAGCTTATCAGGATGAAACTTTTCATATAAGCATCACAATCCCAAACTTTAAGAAACGACAACTTTGGTTTCTTGCCAAACCACAGTTCAGATTGTGTCGTCTCAACGGACTTAGATGGTGCCCTTTTTAACGTGAATGCAGCTGTCTTTAATGCATTACCCCAAAAACGATAGTGGTAGATCGGTAAGAGACATCATAGACTGTACTATATCCAATAAAGTACGGTTATGACGTTCGGACGCACCATTATGCTGTGGTGTTCCAGGTGGCATGAGTTTGTGAAACTATTCCACATTGTTTTAATTGAAGACCAAACTCGTAACTCAAATATTTGTCTCCGCGATTAGATCGTAGAAACTTTATTTTCTTGTCACGATGATTTTCCACTTCACTCTAAAATTCTTTGAACTTTTCAAATGTTTCAGACTTATGTTTCATCAAGTAGATATACCCATATCTGCTCAAATCATCTGTGAAGGTCAGAAAATAATGATACCTGCTGCAAACCTTAATATTCATCGGACCACATACATCAGTATGTATGATTTCCAACAAATCTGTTGCTTGCTTCATTGTTCCGGAGAACGGCATTTTAGTCATCTTGCCCATAAGGCACAGTTCGCAAGTACCAAGTGGTTCATAATCAAGTGGTTCCAAAAGTCCATCAGTATGGAGTTTCTTCATGCGCTTTACACCGATATGACCTAAACGGCAGTGCCACAAATAAGTTGCACTATTATTATCAACTTTGCATCTTTTGGCTTCAACATTATGAATATGTGTGTCACTACTATCGAGATTCAATAAGAATAGACCACTTTTTAAGGGTGCATGACCATAAAAGATATTACTCATATAAATAGAACAACCATTATTCTCTGATTTAAATGAATAACCGTCTCGCATCAAACAAGATCCAGATATAATGTTCATGCTCAACACTGGCACCAAATAACAATTATTTAGGTCTAATACTAATCCCGAAGGTAGATGTAGAGGTAGCGTGCCGACCGCGATCACATCGATTTTGGAACCATTTCCCACGCGCATCGTCACCTCGTCCTTAGCCAATCTTCGCTTAATCCGTAGTCCCTGTTTCGAGTTGCAAATATTAGCAACAGAACTAGTATCAAATACCCAGGTGCTACTGCGAGCATTAGTAAGGTACACATCAATAACATGTATATCACATATACCTTTGTTCACCTTGCCATCCTTCTTATCCGCCAAATACTTGGGGCAGTTCCGCTTCTAGTGACCAGTCTGCTTGCAGTAGAAGCACTCAGTTTCAGGCTTAGGTCCAGATTTGGGTTTCTTCTCCTGAGCAGCAACTTGCTTGTTGTTCTTCTTGAAGTTACCTTTCTTCTTCCCTTTACCCCTTTTCTTGAAACCAGTGGTCTTATTGACCATCAACACTCGATGATCCTTCTTGATTTCTACCTCCGCAGCTTTTAGCATTGCGAAGAGCTCGGGAATTGTCTTATCCATCCCTTGCATGTTATAGTTCATCACGAAGCTCTTGTAGCTAGGTGGAAGTGATTTGAGAATTCTGTCAATGACGCAATCATCCGAAAGATTAACTCCCAATTGAATCAAGTGATTATTATACCCAGGCATTTTGAGTATATGCTCACTGACAGAACTGTTCTCCTCCATCTTGCAGCTATAGAACTTATTGGAGACTTCATATCTCTCAATTCGGGCATTTGCTTGAAATATTAACTCCAACTCCTGGAACATCTCATATGCTCCATGACGTTCAAAACGTCGTTGAAGACCCGATTCTAAGCCGTAAAGCATGGCACATTGAACTATTGAGTAGTCATCAGCTTTGCTCTGCCAGACGTTATTAACGTCGTCAGTTGCATCAGCAGCAGGCCTGGCACCTAGCGGTGCTTCCAGGACGTAATTCTTCTGTGCAGCAATGAGGATAATCCTCAAGTTACGGACCCAGTCCGTGTAATTGCTACCATCATCTTTCAACTTTGCTTTCTCAAGGAACGCATTAAAATTCAACGGAACAACAGCATGGGCCATCTATCTACAATAAAACATAAACAAGCAAGATACTATCAGGGACTAAGTTCATGATAAATTTAAGTTCAATTAATCATATTACTAAAGAACTCCCACTTAGATAGACATCCCTCTAATCCTCTAAGTGATCACGTGATCCATATCAACTAAACCATGTCCGATCATCACGTGAGATGGAGTAGTTTCAATGGTGAACATCATTATGTTGATCATATCTACTATATGATTCACGCTCGACCTTTCGGTCTCCGTGTTCCGAGGCCATATCTGTTATATGCTAGGCTCGTCAAGTTAAACCTGAGTATTCCGCGTGTGCAACTATTTTGCACCCGTTGTATTTGAACGTAGAGCCTATCACACCCAATCATCACGTGGTGTCTCAGCACGAAGAACTTTCGCAATGGTGCATACTCAGGGAGAACACTTTTACTATGATAATTTAGTGAGAGATCATCTTATAATGCTACCGTCAATCAAAGCAAGATAAGATGCATAAAAGATAAACATCGCATGCAATCAATATAAGTGATATGATATGGCCATCATCATCTCGTGCTTGTAATCTCCATTTTCGAAGCACCGTCATGATCACCATCGTCACCGGCGCGACACCTTGATCACCATCGTAGCATCGTTGTCGTCTCGCCAAACTTATGCTTCTACGACTATCGCTGCCGCTTAGTGATAAAGTAAAGCATTACAGGGCGATTGCATTGCATACAATAAAGCGACAACCATATGGCTCCTGCCAGTTGCCGATAACTCGGTTACAAAACATGATCATCTCATACAATAAAATTTAGCATCATGTCTTGACCATATCACATCACAACATGCCCTGCAAAAAACAAGTTAGACGTCCTCTACTTTGTTGTTGCAAATTTTACGTGGCTGCTACGGGCTTAGCAAGAACCAATCTTACCTACGCATCAAAACCACAATGATAGTTTGTCAAGTTGGTGCTGTTTTAACCTTCGCAAGGACCGGGCGTAGCCACACTCGGTTCAACTAAAGTTGGAGAAACTGACACCCGCCAGCCACCTGTGTGCAAAGCACGGCGGTAGAACCAGTCTCGCGTAAGCGTACGCGTAATGTCGGTCCGGCCGCTTCATCCAACAATACCGCCGAACCAAAGTATGACATGCTGGTAAGCAGTATGACTTATACCACCCACAACTCACTTGTGTTCTACTCATGCATATAACATCAACACATAAAACCTAGGCTCGGATGCCACTGTTGGGGAACGTAGTAATTTCAAAAAAATTCCTATGCACACGCAAGATCATGGTGATGCATAGCAACGAGAGGGGAGAGTTTTGTCCACATACCCTCATAGACCGAAAGCAGAAGCGTTATATAAACGCGGTTGATATAGTCGTACGTCTTCACGATCCGACCGATCCAAGCACCGTTACTCCGGCACCTCCGAGTTCTTGGCACACATTCAGCTCGATGACGATCCCCGGGCTTCGATCCAGCAAAGCGTCGGGGAGGAGTTCCGTCAGCACGACGGCATGGTGACGATCTTGATGTTCTACCATCGCAGGGCTTCGCCTAAGCACCGCTACGATATGACCGAGGTGGAATATGGTGGAGGGGGGCACCGCACACGGCTAAGGAACGATCACGAAGATCAACTTGTGTGTCTAGAGGTGCCCCCTGCCCCCGTATATAAAGGAGCAAGGGGGGAGGCCGGACGACCCTTGTGGGCGCGCCAGGGAGGAGGAATCCTCCTCCTAGTAGGAGTAGGACTCCCCTCTTTCCTACTCCTACTAGGAGGGGGAAAGGAAGGGGGAGAGGGAGAAGGAAAGGGAGGCGCCGCCCCCCCTCTCCTAGTCCAATTCGGACCAGAGGGGGAGGGGGCGCGCGGCCCACCCTGGCCGCCCCTCTCTCTCTCCACTAAGGCCCATAAGGCCCATTACTTCTCCCGGGGGGTTCCGGTAACCCTCCGGCACTCCGGTTTTCTCCGAAATCTCCCTGAACATTTCCGGTGTCCGAATATAGCCATCTAATATATCGATCTTTATGTCTCGACCATTTCGAGACTCCTCGTCATGTCCGTGATCACATCCGGGACTCCGAACAAACTTCGATACATCAAAATGCATAAACTCATAATGAAACTGTCATCGTAACGTTAAGCGTGAGGACCCTACGGTTCGAGAACAATGTAGACATGACCGAGACACGTCTCCGGTCAATAACCAATAGCGGAACCTGGATGCTCTTATTGGCTCCTACATATTCTACGAAGATCTTTATCGGTCAGACCGCATAACAACATACGTTGTTCCCTTTGTCATCGGTATGTTACTTGCCCGAGATTCGATCGTCGGTATCTCAATACCTAGTTCAATCTCGTTACTGGCAAGTCTCTTTACTCGTTCCGTAATACATCATCTCGCAACTAACTCATTAGTTGCAATGCTTGCAAGGCTTATGTGATGTGCATTACTGAGAGGGCCCAGAGATACCTCTCCGACAATCGGAGTGACAAATCCTAATCTCGAAATACGCCAACCCAACAAGTACCTTCGGAGACACCTGTAGAGCACATTTATAATCACCCAGTTACGTTGTGACGTTTGGTAGCACACAAAGTGTTCCTCCGGTAAACGGGAGTTGCATAATCTCATAGTCATAGGAACATGTGTAAGTCATGAAGAAAGCAATAGCAACATACTAAACGATCAGGTGCTAAGCTAACGGAATGGGTCATGTCAATCACATCATTCTCCTAATGATGTGATCCCGTTAATCAAATGACAACTCATGTCTATGGCTGGGAAACATAACCATCTTTGATCAATGAGCTAGTCAAGTAGAGGCATACTAGTGACACTCTGTTTGTCTATGTATTCACACATGTATTATGTTTCCGGTTAATACAATTCTAGCATGAATAATAAACATTTATCATGAAATAAGGAAATAAATAATAACTTTATTATTGCCTCTAGGGCATATTTCCTTCAAACACTTGATGCTCCTTCTTGATTTCTACCTCCGCAGCCTTTAGCATTGCGAAGAGCTCGGGAATCGTCTTATCCATCCCTTGCATATTATAGTTCATCACGAAGCTCTTGTAGCTTGGTGGCAGTGATTGAAGAATTCCGTCAATGACGCTATCATCCGGAAGATTAACTCCCAGTTGAATCAAGTGATTGTTATATCCAGACATTCTGAGTATATGCTCACTGACAGAACTATTCTCCTCCATCTTGCAGCTATAGAACTTATTGGAGACTTCATATCTCTCAACCCGGGCATTTGCTTGAAATATTAACTTCAACTCCTGAAACATCTCATATGCTCCATGATGTGCAAAACGTCGTTGAAGTCCTGGTTCTAAGCCGTAAAGCATGGCACACTAAACTATCAAGTAGTCATCAGCTTTGCTCTGCCATACGTTCATAACATCTGGTGTTGCTCCTGCAACTGGTCTGGCACCTAGCGGTGCTTCCAGGATGTAATTCTTCTTTGCAGCAATGAGGATAATCCTTAAGTTACGGACCCAGTCCGTGTAATTGCTACCATCATCTTTCAACTTTGCTTTCTCAAGGAACGCATTAAAATTCAACGGAACAACATCACGGGCCATCTATCTACAATCAACATAGACAAGCAAAATCCTATCGGGTACTAAGTTCATGATAAATTTAAGTTCAATTAATCATATTACTTTAAGAACTCCCACTTAGATAGACATCCCTCTAATCATCTAAGTGATCACATGATCCAAATCAACTAAACCATGTCCAATCATCATGTGAGATGGAGTAGTTTCAATGGTGCACATCACTATGTTGATCATATCTACTGTATGATTCACGCTCGACCTTTCGGTCTCAGTGTTCCGAGGCCATATCTGCATATGCTAGGCTCGTCAAGTTTAACCTGAGTATTCTGTGTGTGCAACTGTTTTGCACCCGTTGTATTTGAACGTAGAGCCTATCACACCCGATCATCACGTGGTGTCTCAGCACGAAGAACTTTCACAACGGTGCATACTCAGGGAGAACACTTATACCTTGAAATTTAATGAGAGATCATCTTATAATGCTACCGTCAATCAAAGCAAGATAAGTGATATGATAAACATCACATGCAATCAATATAAGTGATATGATATGGCCATCATCATCTTGTGCTTGTGATCTCCATCTCCGAAGCACCGTCATGATCACCATCGTCACCGACGCGATACCTTGATCTCCATCGTAGCATCGTTTGTCGTCTCGCCAATTTATGCTTCTACGACTATCGCTACCGCTTAGTGATAAAGTAAAGCATTACAGGGCGATTGCATTGCATACAATAAAGCGACAACCATATGGCTCCTGCCAGTTGCCGATAACTCGGTTACAAAACATGATCATCTCATACAATAAAATATAGCATCATGCCTTGACCATATCACATCACAACATGCCCTGCAAAAACAAGTTAGACGTCCTCTACTTTGTTGTTGCAAGTTTTACGTGGCTGCTACGGGCTGAGCAAGAACCGTTCTTACCTACGCATCAAAACCACAACGATAGTTCGTCAAGTTAGTGCTGTTTTAACCTTCTCAAGGACCAGGCGTAGCCACACTCAGTTCAACTAAAGTTGGAGAAACTGACACCCGCCAGCCACCTGTGTGCAAAGCACGTCGGTAGAACCAGTCTCGCATAAGCGTACGCGTAATGTCGGTCCGGGCCGCTTCATCCAATAATAATGCCGAACCAAAGTATGACATGCTGGTAATTAGTATGACTTGTATCGCCCACAACTCACTTGTGTTCTACTCGTGCAAATAACATCAACGCATAAAACCTGGCTTGGATGCCACTGTTGGGGAACGTAGTAATTTCAAAAAAATTCCTACGCACACGCAAGATCATGGTGATGCATAGTAATTAGAGGGGAGAGTGTGTCCACGTACCCTCGTAGACCGAAAGCGGAAGCGTTAGCACAACGCGGTTGATGTAGTCGTACGTCTTGATGATCCGACCAATCAAGTACCGAACGCACGGCACCTCCGAGTTCTGCACACGTTCAACTTGATGACGTCCCTCGAACTCCGATCAAGACGAGCTTTGAGGAAGAGTTCCGTCAGCACGACGGCGTGGTGATGATGATGATGTTGCTACCGACGCAGGGCTTCGCCTAAGCACCGCTACGATATGATCGAGGTGGATTATGGTGGAGGGGGGCACCGCACACGGCTAAGAGATCAAGAGATCAATTGTTGTGTCTATGGGGTGCCCCCCTCCTCCGTATATAAAGGGGAGGAGGAGAGGGCTGGCCAAGGGGAGGAGGCGCGCCCAAGGGGGGAGTCCTACTCCCACCGGGAGTAGGACTCCTCCTTTTCCTATTTGGAGAGGTGCTCCGGTATTATCCCGATCTCATCCGGAACCATTCCGGTGTCCAAATATATATAGTCGTCCAATATATCGATATTTATGTCTTGACCATTTCGAGACTCCTCGTCATGCCCGTGATTACATCCAGGACTCCGAACTACATTCGGTACATCAAAACACATAAACTCATAATATAACCGTCATCGAACTTTAAGCATGCGGACCCTACGGGTTCGAGAACTATGTAGACATGACCGAGACACGTCGTCGGTCAATAATGAATAGCGGAACCTGGATGCTCACAATGGCTCCCACATATTCTACGAAGATCTTTAAAACCGCATAACAACATACGTTGTTCCCTTTGTCATCGGTATGTTACTTGCCCGAGATTCGATCGTCGGTATCTCAATACCTAGTTCAATCTCGTTACCGGCAAGTCTCTTTACTCGTTCCGTAACACATCATCCCGTAACTATCTCATTAGTTACAATGCTTGCAAGGCTTATAGTGATGTGCATTACCGAGTGGGCCCAGAGATACCTCTCCGACAATCGGAGTAACAAATCCTAATCTCGAAATATGCCAACCCAACAAGTACCTTAGAAGACACCTGTAGAGCACCTTTATTTTATTTTTTTGAAAAAAAAACCCATACATTAATTAATTAATAATGTTATTACAATCGTTCATTACAAAATTCGCCACACAGGGCGGGACGCTATTAAGAAGAATCCCATCAGATTTACTTATAAAGCTAAACTTCGCAATCTCATGAGCCACCTTATTGGCATTCCGATTAATCTTCACAATTTTAAAATTCTTAAGCATCTTCGAAATACTCAAGGCTTCTTTCTTCAGATCAACGAGCGAGGACCTGTCAAGATCCTCATTTGCAAGGAAAGAATGGACAAAAGCACAATCAGTCTCCAAAATAATGGACTGGTGAAGAGTAATACCTATATAAAGGCCTGCCAGGCAAGCACGCAGCTCAGCTTCATTCACGCTGTAGCACTGACCCAGAAAGTCCCACGAAGATATAATAACTTCGCCACATGAGTTCCTCACAACCACCCCCACACTGGCCGCATTAATACTCTCCACATAGCTGGCATCGACATTGATCTTGATATAATCTTCTGGTGGAGGTTTCCATCCCACCTGTTGTTGTGATGTTGCGAAAACTGGTGTAGCACCTCCCATTTTTTCTTTACCTTTGTTACTAGGAACAACCTCGATAGTGTGATGACAGGACGTAAAAGAAGACCAATAGTTTACCACAAAAATTGCAGTAGCAGCAATGGATTCCTGCCCTTTTCCAAAAATTAAATCATTTCTCAGATGCCATGCTCGCCAGAAAAGAAACAAAACTTGCTCTCGCTGTTGCAGGCTCAAATGATCCAACAGAATCAATAGCCAATCTGGCCCCGAAAATTTGAACCACTCTTCATCAGGAATATTCCACGATTCTCTCAAGGCGAGTCGCAGAGCACGAGCCTTAGAACAAGTAACGAGGGCATGAAAAGTGCTATCATCTTCTACTCCACAAATAGAGCACATACCTGAAGTAATCTGATGGTGCTTAACTCTATTGGTCTGGACTGCCAAGCTATTGGTTGCTGCTCTCCAGGCAAAAATCCTTATCTTTTGAGGGATATTAGCCTTCCAAATTAAATCCCAGAGCCTTCTTTCTCCACATGGATCTCCACTAGATTGACCCAATTTATCATGAGTATCCTTCAACTCGCTAAATTGTACGCACTTTTAACAGAAAATATACCGTTTTTCTCATAGTGCCACGCAATAGAATCCCCATCCCCATAAGCATGAATACGAATCTTAAGAATCTCCTCTGCGTCATGGGGATAGAAAAGGTACTTAATGAAATTTTCATCCCATACCTTTCTCCCACTCAAGAACAAATCCGAGACCCATCTCAATCTAGTATTATGCCTTTTAGCTGAGATTTTAAGTCCAGTGCTCCTGGATAACCAATTATCCCTCCAAATATTAATACTAGATCCATCACCCACCCGCCAAATGACGCTATTTTTAAGTAATTCCAGACCATGTATGATACCTTGCCAAGTGAGTGATGCAGACTGAGGAAACACTGTATCAAGAATATGTCCCTGAGGATAATACTTTGCCTTCATCAGCTTAGCACACAACGAATTCGGATAAACCAATAACCTACACGCTTGTTTGGCTAAGAGGGCTTGGTTAAATAATCTGAGATCTCGGAATCCCATACCACCCTTACCTTTAGACCTTGTTAATTTGTCCCATGCTAACCAATGTGTTTTTCTTCGATCTTCCTCATCTCCCCACCAAAAATTCCGGATAATCTTGGTTAACTCCTCACAAAGGGAGGCAGGGAACTTAAAAATACACATAGCATACACAGGTAGAGATTGAATAACTGATTTTATTAAGTCCTCTCTCACCCCAGAAGAAGCGTATTTCTCTATCCAGTCAGAGAGCCTTTTCAAAACCTTTTCTCTAGTAGATTGAAACTTACCAGCTTTCATTCTTTCCTCAGGAACCGGTAGTCCAAGATATTTATCTTTGAAACCATCGACCGTAATTTTTAAGATTACCATTATAGCCACTTGGTTCTCCAGACTACACTTTTTCCCAAACATCATGGAACACTTATCAGGACTTAATAACTGCCCAATCCCTTTCTCGTACTCCGTCAAAATATTTTTAATGGCAACTGCTTGATCAATGGAGCCTTTGAAAAATAATATACTGTCGTCCGCAAACAGCAAGTGAGAAATACCTGGGGCTTGTCTATTCAAATGGAACTCCTGAAGAGCTCCCCTGGTAGAAGCATCTTTAAGCAGTAAAGAAAGTGCCTCGGCAACAAATAGGAACAAATACGCGGATAAAGGATCTCCCTGCCTGAGCCCCCGAGTAGGTGAAAACGTCTCCAACAATTGTCCGTTGAAGCGCACTGCAAATTTCACTGATGTAACACATGCCATAATCCAATTTATCCACGTCGGTGCAAAGCCCAAAGCCCCCATCATACATTGTAAGAAACGCCAGTCCACCCTATCAAAGGCTTTCGCCAAGTCCAACTTATATGCACAAAATTCCCCTCTGGAATCTTTCAGCGTACTTAACGAATGTATACATTCAAAAGCTATGAGAGCATTGTCAGAAATTAACCTTCCCGGAATAAATGCACTTTGAGTAGGCGAAATCATACCATCAAGGAGCTGTCGCAGTCTGTTAACAAGGCATTTGGAAATAATCTTATAGATAACATTGCACAAACTGATCGACCTGAACTCTTTAATAGACTGAGGATTCTTAACTTTTGGGATGAGAACAATAGTTGTGTTATTTATCCCCCAGAATTAAAAAACTGTTGGACAGCCTTAATAATATCCACTTTGATCAAACCCCAATTTCGTTGGAAAAACCTTGCAGGAAAACCATCCGGACCCGGAGCTTTTAATGGTCCCATTTGAAAAAGCGCATCACTAATCTCTTGTTCCAAAAACGGTTTGCAAAGCTCATCATTCGTATCATCAGATACAAGGGGTTTAACCAACGGAATAATATGTGACGGGTCAACGGAGTCATCAACAGAATAAAGATTTTTAAAGAACGAGTTTGTTATACCTTTCATTTCCTCCAGATTTTCCGTGAGACCCCCATCATCCTTCCTTAGTGCCACAATATAATTTTTCTTTGCTCTCCATGAAGCCTTTCTCTGAAAATAATTAGTATTACGATCTCCTCCTCTTATTTTATCCAAACGAGATCTTTGCTTCCATAGCATCTCTTCCTTTATAAGAAGCTCATCCATGTCTTGAAGATTTTTCTTCCTTTCCATCACTGCAGAATGATCATTCCTACTAAACAACACATTTAGTCTTTTACGAGCCCACTCCAGCTTCTTTGGTAAATAACCAATATGGACCCGACTCCACCCATGAAGAGATTAGTCACGTTGTGACGTTTATAATTACCCAGTTACATTGTGACGTTTGGTAGCACACAAAGTGTTCCTCCGGTAAACGGGAGTTGCATAATCTCATAGTCATAGGAACATGTATAAGTCATGAAGAAAGCAATAGCAACATACTAAACGATCAAGTGCAAAGCTAACGGAATGGGTCAAGTCAATCACATCATTCTCCTAATGATGTGATCTCGTTAATCAAATGACAACTCATGTCACGTAACCATCTTTGATCAACAAGCTAGTCAAGTAGAGGCATACTAGTGACACTTTGTTTGTCTATGTATTCACACAAGTCTTATGTTTCCGGTTAATACAATTCTAGCACGAATAAAAAACATTTATCATGATATAAGGAAATAAATAATAACTTTATTATTGCCTCTAGGGCATATTTCCTTCAAAAGTGTGTTCACATACGAACACGTCACGGTGTACTCTCAACGCCAGGGGTGATGCACCGTAGCTCACGCCGAACCCATATACTTTTTACCCTAGGTTTAGATCCCTCCCTTGTTATTTCTCTCTCGTTCTTCGTTCGTTCTTCGTGTTGAAGGGCAGCGATCCTCGAGGCTCTAGGGGCGAGTGAATCGACCTAGGGCAACCTATAGCCGCTGCGCATCTAGACGGGGTCCCTTCTGGGTGCGTGGGGTTCCTGGTCTACAAAAACTCCCGTGGATTGCTTGTGTACGGCCCTTCTAGGCGGGTCGCCTTCGGCGTTAGCTATGTGCATCAACTCTGGCGTCGCGGGTACACTTTTTGGCGATTCGGCGGGGACGAAAGATCGAGAATCGTCATCAACCATGTCTTATCTCCCCAACCCGTCAGAATCAAATTAGGTCAAGACAGAGATCACGAGAGAGACGCTCTGGGCGCCCATGGTGCGAGGTCGGAGCGCTATTTGGTGCCCTGGAGGGCTTATATGATTGGCACTATTGGGGAGGTGTGCCTGTAATCATGCCTCTGGATGTGGTGTAGTCATGTTTGTGAATTTCATTAACAAATCTCTGTGTAGTTTGTCATGTGCGTGTGATTGCTTGTCTTCGATGGATCGGCAACGCCCTCGAAATTAATCTAACATTGGCGATGGACGATCTCTCCTGATGAGAATAAGGCAAATGTTTGACGCATTGGACTCTTCGCCGGCCCCAACTAGCTCTCGACATGGACTTGTTGTGTCCGTTGTGCACTTTCCAAAGTGATGGCCTCAGTTTCACCGCCTATAATCTGTCCCGTGAACACGAAGTGAACACGAAAACTAACAACTTCCGCTTGGGCAGGGGCAAGGGGTAGGCCTCCCCATCCGAATGGAGTGGAGAAAAGCGGATACCCCGGGTACTCCGAATTTTCCGGCGGTACCCAAAACCATGGTGGAGATACAGAGCATTACTGTACTGTACTGCCATAGACAGCGACGACGGCGGCTGAACCGAGGTATATACATGTCAGTGCAACTGTACGTAATCTCATTTTTTTTACAAATGCATGTTGGACAACCTTGCCGAAATTTAGTCGAATTTTTTGAACCCTGCCACGTATCCATGGTTTTGTTTTCGAGTCTCTTGGCACAAAACCATACTACCTAGTTTTTATTTATTCTTTTGAACCCAAAAGTTTTAGTGGTACTGCTACGTCCCAGCAGCACACGTATACTTATATGCCCCATATATAAATGGAGCCCTGCCTCCCACCTCATTTCTATCTTCTTCTTCTTCTTCTTCTTCTTCTTCTTCTTCTTCCTTCTCCTCCTTTCCCCACGCCATCCCTTCTTGCCAACGTACATACCACGACTCCCAGCCATGGTCTTCTTCTCCCCCACCCTAATCCCCTCCCATCCACGCTCTCTCGGCGTTGTGGATCCGGAGGAGACCATGGAGGCGTTCGTTGCTGTCGCTGTGGTTGTTGCTCAGGCGAGCTGGGACGGCGACAGTAGGCCGTCGTGGGAGGCAGATGCGGCTGTTGTGCCTGTGCCCGTACCGCATGCCGGAGACGGGTGTGCCGGTACGGGAGATGCGGCTGCGGCTGGTGTGCCCCGGAAGCCATGGTCGGACGGCACCACGACTGGCCGTTCCACGGTATGTGTCCCGTGTCAATTCCCAAGCCGAATTCATCACCGTCTTCTCTGGCTCCGACCGCCTCCAAATTCCTTTCCTTTTTGTGCTGCTCTCCTCTCTTCTAGTTACCGGTAAACAGCAACATTAACTGAATTTGAACACCTCCTATACTACACTACACTACACTACAGCAGCAGGTCAGCCAGATACTACAGCTGGGTTATGAATTTTACCATCTGTTTTTCACTGGTAATTGAATGAATCCTGGTAGATATTTCTTCAGATGATTCACCCATCTTTAATTTGTTGTGCCTGACAAACTAATCACCAACATGCATCTCTCTCTGCCTCTCATAGCTGCAGGTTGACCACCCTTGTCGCTGCTGGAAATGGCCGGATCACGGTGGTTCCAGCGCATCAGCCGTCCTGTGGCGCCACCATCGCCTATCGAGTACAACGATCAAGGCATAGTCGACAGCCTCACTGAAAATAACCAGAGAAGCATGTGGGCTAGCAGAAGGATAGGGGAGGACCAACAACTGTACGTAGTCCACGTGCAGGGAGCCGCTGGCATCGGTCTCCCGACTACGCTGCTGGTCAAGAAGTTCCAGAATGCAAACCCAGCACTACTAGTGGATGACAATGTCAAGAACCGCTGCAAGTTGGAGATGACTCTGTTAGCCAGCATCTCTCATGACAACATCATCAATGTGCTACACTTCATCCAGAGGGAAGACGCGATCATGCTCGTCTATGAGTACCCCGTGAATGGCAGCCTTGACTACTGGCTGCACCGGCGGGAGGGGGGCGAGCAGCCATTGAGCTGGCCGCAGACGATTGCCATCGCCATCGGCTTGGCCCAAGGGCTCTGCCACTTGCATCACCGATGCAACAGACCGATTGTCCACCACAACATCAACTCTGAAAACATCTTGCTTGATCAGAATTTCAAGGCCGTGATAGCCAGCTTTGGCATTGCCCAGATGAACATTGCCGGGCTTAACCAACCATTGCCGATCGGGGACATCCCAGTTGGTAACTTTGGGTATGCAGCTCCAGGTACGCCAGGCCATCGATCCACGCAATGGAATTCTGTCTTAACTAACTAGCTTGGCCTTTTAACTTGTATTGATAGTAGTTGATTACTTGCAGAGTATGGTGTCGCAGCAAGCCAGCTGACGGAGAAGGTAGACATTTACAGCTTCGGTGTGCTGCTGCTGGAGCTAGTCACAGGGAAGTTGGCCAATGGAGCAGATGGTCTATTGGCGATTTGGGCTCAGGACAACTGCAATGAATTGATGGCAAACCATCTGAAAATGTTCAAGATTGTCGTGGACAAGGGCATCCCTGATCAAGCGCGGTACATGGAGGAGATGGCGGCCGTGTTCAGGCTGGGTGTGGATTGTACCGTTGGAGATCCGAAGCAAAGGCCGTCCATGCAGATAGCTCTCAAACGACTGTGCCGCAGCCGTGGGCGTGGCCCATTCCGTGGCCTCCTCATCCTGTAAGGCCACAGGCTAAAACCAAGTGCCTTAGTTACTTTAAAATAAAAGAAATGAAATATGCAAGCAAGGGAATGTCCTTGATGTCAATAGGCACCTTTATATCAAAATGTTGCTTCCTCCCGCAATAATGTCCTTTACTTGCTTTTGCCCGTGCACGATGTTCATAATGCTATGGAAACAGAGTGTTGGGCTGTTTGTGCGCCTATGGGGTTGCATGCTCTGTGAGTTGTACACATATCGTTGGTTTGTATCGCCCAGTTTCTGTTAATTAATTGGGTAATTCTCTTCTTCTTAATTAATCGATGAGGCAAATCTTTTGCCTTCGTTTCGAAAAAAAATGTGTGTTGTGTTCCTGGTTGCTCCACACATGCATCTACAGATTCACACTTCTGTTGGATCTTCAATGATGTTAGTCTTTGGGGTGCTTGCTCATTTGAAACTTGCAAAATGAAATTTCTTGTTACAGAATATTGAGTTAAGTAGGCAACATGGCATTCTCATGTTTCTGACAACAAAATCTCGAAATTTTAGGAAGTATTCCCACTGAAAATATTTCATGAGGGCCAATGTATAATCTTCTTGGGTGCATGATGGAAAAGAACAAATGCAATACACAACTATTTTACTAAATTGGATGATAACTAACTAATAGGCTGTAGTTAAATGTAACCTCCCCCTGTGAGTATATAGATGTGTAAATACTGAATGTAAATTGCAGTTCAGTTGTATGATGATTCTGTTAGAATATCTGTTTAAACTCTCATGTAATCTAAACCTTCTCTATCTCTATTTCTCTCATGTACTCGTAGCCTTCTCTGTCTCCTCATCTTGTATCGAGGAGTCCTAGCGATCATCGAAGGATTGTACGCCATGGCAGGGTGCTTCCCGTCTCTCATAAATAAACGTATACGGCTCCCCGTCGGGAGTAGGAACGCTTCCACGAAACACATCTTACATGGTATACAGAGCCTGGCTCTTCCCTATCATCTAGCGACCCAAAACAATCCCATCTATCGCCATGGCCTCCACCTCGGGTGCTGTCGTCCTCAACCTTGGCGCACCCCCAACCGAGAAGTTAACGAGGGGGAACTACCTCCTCTGGAAGGCCCAAGTGATGCCGGCCCTGCGAGGTGCGTAGGTGACCGGCCTCCTGGATGGCAGCGACGCTGGAGCGCGAGTTGCCCTAAGTCAATAAGGGCCGTCGCAACAGAAATCCGCGGGTCTACCGCAATGGAGAACAGGTCAGGAAAACGAGCCGCGAAGGGGGCATCCCTAGCCTAGCGATCGAACCAAAACAACGTGGCAGTACCAGATCCAACCGTAACCGAGGATCCAATGCGGAGGACCGGAAGCAACTGTATGATAGATTGCCAGAACTGGGAACCACCGGACCGCTGGCAAAAGGCGAGGGGTCGGTCTCGTAGGTATTTCTGCTGAATGATGCGAAGCCAAAGGTCACCCTCGCCGTTCGTAATCCGCCAAAGCCATCTAGTTAGGAGGGCAATGTTCATCCGCTTGGAGCACATTATCCCAAGCCCGCCCTGATCGCGAGGCTTACAAATCTCAGACCATCGTACCATGTGGTACTTCTGCTTGTCTCCCTCACCGGCCCAGTAGAAGCGACCCTGGACCCTGGCAATCTCATGGTGTAGAGTCTCGGGCAGGCTGTAGAAGCTCATTATGAATAAGAGCAGGCTGGATAGGGACGAGTTGACTAGCACCGTTCGGGCGGCTTTAGAAAGCCACCGCCCCTGCCATGGCTCCACGCGGTGCTGGAGCTTGCCCACCATGGGCTGTAGCTCGGCCACCATGTGAACTTGCCTTCCTTGTACTTTTGGGATTCCTCGTAGGCTCTCTCGTACTTCCATCCGAGCACCTCGCGGCAGTCACGGCAGTGGATGTCGGCGACCGTGTGAAGCCCCGTCATGAACTGCCTGTCCTCCTTGGCCCCCATGGTGATGTTAATGGCGTGAGAGGCGAGAAATGCGCGGCCATTCCTCCCCTAGAACAACATCCAAAAGAGCAAGCAAAGGAGAGATAGTATGAGTATTGTATTTATCCTCCAAACACAATCAAAATTGAGATAGACAGATCATAGCATAGCGTATCGAGGTCTCAACATCTGAATTGTACACATAGATAGATCACAGTAGTATCTCTAGTTAACTGAAACTTCGCTATGTAAGTATAGAAACACAAATGCTAGCTAAACTGATCAGCTACAGAAACGTTCTCATATTGTATTGTCGGACCTCTCCACTGCAGTTGATGAGCCAATTTAAAGTCCCTAGCTAGTTGACAAGTACTTACTACTAGTAATTTTAGCATGACATCCCCAACCAGTATAGCATAACTGGTCCATCTAAGTTCCTATTTATTGATTATTAAGGTCTGTCCACTCTTGATCCCGAACGCAGGGGCCAAAGTCGTCAGTAAGGACAAGAAGCAAATAAATTATCCTTCCCTTAGTGAAGTTGTTCACCTGGAAGGCCTTGGAGATGATATCGTCGTGGAGGCAGACGCGGTTCCGGCAATGGCAGCAGCTGTACACCCGCGGCCCGGCCGATTCAGCCATCTCCAACCAATCTGCTTCACCAATCAAATTAGGAATCTAACAACTGCACAACCAAGGGAAACCAGGTCCAATCTCTCAGGGACTCAACTGCACTAGTGCTAGAAAATGAGAATCAGTAGTGGTGAGAATGTATACCAGCTGAACAACCCTCTGATTAAAATAGGCGAGGCATACCTTGAATGCTCTCAGAGTCCCAGTGGTTCCTCCTTGAGTCCTTGGGCACCAGATTCGGTGATGGCGTGGAGATTAGATGTGGTAGCAAGCAGGTGGTTGCTGATACCCTTTGTGCCTCTTTGACTGAAGAAGAAGCATCACTCGATGCGAAATTCCCCATGTCTGCAGCACCAGATTCAGTGATGCATGTTAGGATGTCAGCACTCAGCAGCAACGGAGCAAGCAGCAGCAAGCAAAAATCAAGCAGCCGCAGTGTGCTGTCGGCGCCGAACAGCAGGAGCAGCACGGGCCTGCCACGAGCGGGAGCGGCAGCAGCACGTTCGTTCAGGTCGAGGACGCGGGAGACGACCTAGGGGCCGGGGGCGGTCGGCCAGCAGGGGCACGGGGCGGCGCCGAGCTCCTAAACCTAACCCTTGGTCGCCGCCGCGGGGAGAAGGGGATGAGCGGGAGAGGTGGAAGACGACTCACCGTGCGTCGCCGGAGAGGAGCACCGGCGCTTCCCCGCCGGTGGAGAAGCGCCGCCGTGGAGTGCGTCGCCGACGAGAGGAGGGAGGAGAAGCTGAGGCGAGAGAGATGGGGAACGATCGACCTCCTCTCCACTCCAGTGTTTCAGTGTCAATTGAGTCGGCACGGGCATTGCCGCGGAAAAAAAAAATTCTACATAAACAATAATTACAGGGTCATCCTATTAGGGGGTGAGAACCAACAAAGTAAAATAATGAATCATAAAACAATGAATTCTGATATGGTTTTTGGCAAGTTAAAAAATAAATCTTTGGACCTCCAATTAATGTAGCTTCTAGTCCATGTGTTACACAATTTTGCCTAAATGAAGAATCTGTAACTAAACAGAGAATTTTACTGCAGCAGAAATTAGTGAAACGTATCAAGTAAGTTTAGTCAATTAGAGAGAACAAAACCTAGTCAATGAATATCAAAGCCGAGGAACAAAAGAATTGGATTTTATGTGCGGCACTCGGCTGGGCAATGTGGACGCAACCTAAAAAAAGTGGCAGAACCAGGGAGAGACTGCTAGGTTCCAAACTGAATTTTAATGTAGTCACCATTAAGGCACAATCAGTACAAAAAACCATGAATACACTGTTTTGGAATGATCAAGCACTTCTTTCTCTTTCCAAAGAACACTGCTTTCTCTTTTGGTGGGTGTAGCTGTTAGACTTATAATCCCGTAGGATCTACTTAACAGATCGTAAGCCAGGCATTAGATCACCTAATAGCACAGATCAGAGAGATGGATTAGGTTCTTACCACCAATGGAAGCAGCCATTGGTGTCGACGGTGCGAAGTCCCGTGCCTGCTCGATGCAGGCTTGATGCTGGCTCGGTGAAGTTGCTCGTTGCAGGTAGCGGCGTCACTTCGGGCGCCACCGGCACTACCCTACGACAGGGGCAGAGCTTGGAGATGATCTTCCCGTCGTGTAACGCTCCCCCAGATCGGTTAGGGTTTAGGGATGTGGGGAGCAGGAGTAAACCGTACGAGAACTAGTCTAGCGTAGGTGTCGGCTGCTCCCCCATCTTTTTATGTGCGTTGGCGACAGGGGACCAAAACCATAGTTGGTTAGGGTGCCCCCAATCAGGGCGCGTAAGTTGAGATCGAGGGGTACGAACGTTGGTTCGTGGCCTCCCTGTTTCTCTCTTTAACGTAACTTTATTTCTGGTCTTTTATTTTCGCTTTGGCCCATTGGGCCTCTAGATCAATACCAACATTCTCCCCCTTGATCATTAGGCTCAATGACTTTTGTCCATTCTCCATAGGAATAATATACCAGAGTAAGGTGTTACAACAGCCGATGAAAAACCATTGAACCTCAATATTCATAGCACACATCCTATTTCGAAAAGGAAACATTTTACTTATTGGGAGTGGTTTATATTAGCGGTCCCATAATTCCAGAATCAAGAGGCTTCCAATAATCCCATGCCGGCTACATGCTCACGAAATATATTGGGTGGTAAGCCTTTAGTAAGCGGATCCGCAAGCATACGTGTCGTACTGATATGCTTAACATTAATAGTTTGATCCTAGATTCTATATTGAACAACATGGTGCTTTAGGTCAATGTGCCTGGCAGCAGCACTTGACTTGTTGTTATTCGCATAGAAAACTGCGGGTTCATTATCGCAGTACAATGTCAGTGGTTTGGAAATGCTGTCAACCACTTTAAGTCCGGGAATGAAATTCTTTAGGAATACAGCCTACCCGGTGGCCTCAAAACATGCTAGATATTCTGCCATCATCGTAGATGAGGCAACTATCTTTTGCTTGGAGCTTTTCCACGATATAGCTCCTCCAGCGAGTGTGAATATATAACCTGACGTGGATTTCATACTATCCACACACCCGGCAAGATCAGAGTCTGAATAACCAATAACTTCCAGGTTATCGAACTTTCTATATGTAAGCATGAAATTTTTAGTACCTTGCATATAACACAAGACTTTCTTTGCGGCCTTCCAGTGGTCCGGTCCTGAATTAGATTGAAGTCTGCCAAGCATCCCGGTTACAAAAGCTAAGTCAGGGCGTGTACATACTTGAGCATACATGATGCTTCCGACAGCTGAAGCATAAGGAACCGACTTCATCTGATCAGTTTCATTTTGGTTCAACGGACATTGGAAAGTCCCAAACTTATCGCCCTTAACTATGGGGACAGGTGAGGAAGAGCACTTATGCATATTGAATTTCTTTAGTACTCTCTCAAAGTATGCCTTTTGCGATAGTCCTAATGTTTCTTTGGACCTATCTCGATGAATCTCGATGCCAAGGACATACGAGGCTTCACCGAGATCCTTCATGTCAAATTTTGAGGACAGAAATCTCTTGGTCTCATGCAACATATCTTTATCACTGCAAGCCAATAGAATATCATCCACATATAGGACTAAAAATGTGAACCTACTGCCTTTAAATTTAACATATATGCAGTTGTCCACTTCATTCTCTTTAAAACCAAAAGTTCTAATAATCTCGTCGAACTTGAGGTACCACTGCCTTGAAGCTTGCCTCAAGCCATATATGGATTTCTTTAAACGACATGCCATGTGTTCTTTTCCTTCCACGACAAAACCTTCAGGTTGAGTCATGTAAACTTCTTCTTTTAAGTCACCATTCAGAAATGCCGTCTTGACATCCATTTGATGCAGCTCCAAATCATAATGAGCTACAAGTGCCATGACAATTCTGAAAGAATCTTTGGATCACACAGGCGAGAAGGTCTCCTTATAATCGATTCCTTCTCTTTGTGTAAAACCTTTTTCTACAAGTCTCGCTTTGAACCTTTCGACGTTCCCTTTGGAATCATATTTGGTTTTGTAGACCCACTTGCAGCCTACCCTTTTGGCTCCATCAGGAACTTCTACTAAGTCCCAAACATCATTCGAGCTCATAGATTTCAATTCGTCTTCCATGGCTACCAACCATTTGGACGACTCTTCACTTTTAGTGGCTTCTTTATATGAGGTCGGATCTTGTGCCTTCCCTATGTCATTTTCATCCTCACACATGAAAGTGACATAATCGCTAGAGATGGCCTTTTTCTTTTCCCGTTGTGATCTTCTCATAGGCTCATTAGTATGTGCATTTTCTCTTGCCCGAGAAGGTTGACGATTATCATTGGGTTGAGGATCATCATTTGGCTGAGGATCCTCATCATGCTGAGGATCTTCATTATGCTGAGGCTCCTCATCAGATTGAGGATCCACTTCAGGTTCACTAGTAGAAAACAGGGCTATGGTCTAGGCCGGCTCAGCCCATTAGTCCCGGTTCAGTGTAGAACCGGGACTAATGTGGGCATTGGTCCCGGTTCGTGAGCCCAGGGGGCCGGCCGGGCCACGTGGGCCATTGGTCCCAGTTCGTCTGGACCTTTTGGTCCCGGTTGGTGGAACGAATCGGGACCAATGGGCCTCGCTCCTGGCCCACCACCATTGGTCCCGGTTGGTGGCCTGAACCGGGACCAAAGGCTCCCCTTTAGTCCCGGTTCTTGCCACAAACCGGGACCAATGAGGTGCCTATATATACCCTCGCCCGCGAGTAGAGCACTCCAGTGCTCTGTTTTTCTCTGGCCGGCGAGGGGAGGGGTTTGTGGTGCTCTAGCTCACCTCCTATGCACATGAGGTGTTCGATGGAATGCCCGAGCCACACTACTTAAACTTTCTCCTCTCGAAGCTCGACCTCCAAGCTCCATTTTCCTCGAGATTTGTCTAGATTTAGAGGTCCGTCACGCCCCGTCCCCGTCTTCACCGACGTCGATCACCCGCGCTGATCTCATCACCGACACCACCGTGGTGAGCCTCTTGTTCTTATCTTCTTTCTGAAAGGAAAAATATTCTTACTTGTCTGTTTAGATAGATACTTGTATCATTTTCTTACATTTATTATTGCATCTTATATAGTGCGATGGTTTTGGTATCCGCCCCCGTCGGCCCTCGTCCTGTCTATGATTCGGATTTGGTATGTATATTATCTTCATAACTATTGGTTCATTTATTGTTTATGAAAATTATGCCGACCAACGTGACATAGATTTTATTTATCTAGGATGTATGTGAATCGGAAATGCCAACCGACCCTATTGTCGAGAGGTTAAATTTAGTTGAAGAAGAAAACAATTTGTTGAAGGAAAAAATAAAAAAAATTGAGGAGGAGAAGATGATATTGGAGTTGCATGTTGCGGATGTCGTCGATGATCACAAGATCAAGATGGATGCAATGCGCTTGAAGATTAGAAAGATTAGAAAATATGCCATTCATACCGAGGCTTGGTATCATTATGCCGTTGGATCAATTGTTACCTTGGTTGCGATTATGATCGCATTTGTTTTCGCATTGAAATGTTTTACATAGTTTCAATGTATGGTTTAATTAATTAGATGCTCTGGAGAGCTATATGTTGTTAGATGAGAACTATGTATGCACTTTGGTTTTAATGTGATGATGAACTTCTATTAATTTGGACACTTAATTATATATAATGCACGCAGATGAACCAGCAATGGATGTACGGTGACAGACACGCCCGCGAGTACATTAAGGGCGTGCATGAGTTTCTCGATGCGGCTGAGGCAAACAAGCAGAATGGTTTTATGTGTTGTCCATGCACTGAATGTGGGAATACGAGGTCTTACTCTAACCGGAAAATCCTTCACTCCCACCTGCTTTACAAGGGTTTCATGCCATACTATATGTTTGGACGAGGCACGGAGAAATAGGGGTTATGATGGAAGACGGCGAAGAAGAAGAGTACGATGACAACTATGTGCCCCCTGAATACGGTGATGCTGCAACGGGGGGAGCTGGTGAAGATCAAGAGGAACCAGACGATGTGCCCAATGATGCTGCCACGGGTGAAGCTGCTGAAGATAAAGAGGAACCAGACGATGTGCCCGATGATGATGATCTCCGCCGGGTCATTGTCGATGCAAGGACGCAATGCATTAGTCAAAAGGAGAAGCTGAAGTTCGATCGCATGTTAGAGGATCACAAAAAAGGGTTATACGCCAATTGCGAAGATGGCAACACAAAGCTCGGTACCGTACTGGAATTGCTGCAGTGGAAGGCAGAGAATGCTGTGGCTGACAAAGGATTTGAGGAGCTACTGAAAATATTGAAGAAGAAGCTTCCAAACGATAACAAATTGCCCGACAGTACATACGCAGCAAAGAAGGTCGTATGCCCTCTAGGATTGGAGGTGGAGAAGATACATGCATGCCCTAATGACTGCATCCTCTACCGCGGTGCATACAAGGATCTGAACGCATGCCCGGTATGCGGTGCATTGCGGTATAAGATCAGACAAGATGACCCTGGTGATGTTGACGGCGAGCCCCTCAGGAAGAGGGTTCCTGCGAAGGTGATGTGGTATGCTCCTATAATACCACGATTGAAACGTCTGTTCAGAAACGAAGAGCATGCCAAGTTGATGCGATGGCACAGTGAGAACCGAAAGAAAGATGGGAAGTTGAGAGCACCCGCTGACGGGTCGCAGTGGAGAAAAATTGAGAGAAAGTACTGGGATGAGTTTGCAAAGGACCCAAGGAATGTATGGTTTGCTTTAAGCGCGGATGGCATTAATCCTTTCGGGGAGCAGAGCAGCAATCACAGCACCTGGCCCGTGACTCTATGTATGTATAACCTTCCTCCTTGGATGTGCATGAAGCGGAAGTTCATTATGATGCCAGTTCTCATCCAAGGCCCTAAGCAACCCGGCAACGAAATTGATGTGTACCTAAGGCCATTAGTTGAAGAACTTTTACACCTGTGGAATGGAAACGGTGTACGTACGTGGGATGAGCACAGACAGGAGGAATTTAACCTTAAGGCGTTGCTGTTCGTGACCATCAACGATTGGCCCGCTCTCAGTAACCTTTCAGGATAGACAAACAAAGGATACCACGCATGCACGCACTGTTTAGATGACACTGAAAGTATATACCTGGACAAATGCAGGAAGAATGTGTACCTGGGCCATCGTCGATTTCTTCCGACCAACCATCAATGTCGAAAGAAAGGCAAGCATTTCAAAGGCGAGGCAGATCACCGGAAGAAGCCCGCCATGCGCACCGGTGTTCACGTGCTTGCTATGGTCAATGATTTACACTACGTAATCTTTGGAAATGGTCCCGGTGGACTAGCTGTTCTGAATGACGCTGAGGGACACGCACCCATGTGGAAGAAGAAATCTATATTTTGGGACCTACCCTACTGGAAAGACCTAGAGGTCCGCCCTCAATCGACGTGATGCACGTGACGAAGAACCTTTGCGTGAACCTGCTAGGCTTCTTGGGCGTGTATGGGAAGACAAAAGATACACCCGAGGCACGAGAGGACCTGCAACATTTGCACGAAAAAGACGGCATGCCTCCGAAGCAGTATAAAGGTCTTGCCAGCTACGCTCTTACGAAAGAAGAGAAAGAAATCTTCTTTGAATGCCTGCTCAGTATGAAGGTCACGACTGGCTTCTCGTCGAATATAAAGGGAATAATAAATATGCCAGAGAAAAAGTTTCAGAACCTAAAGTCTCATGACTGCCACGTGATTATGACACAACTGCTTCTGGTTGCATTGAGGGGGCTTCTACCGGAAAACGTTCGATTAGCCATTTTGAAGCTATGTGCATTCCTCAATGGAATCTCTCAGAAGGTGATCGATCCAGAAATCGTACCAAGGCTAAGGAGTGATGTGGCGCAATGTCTTGTCAGTTTCGAGCTGGTGTTCCCACCATCCTTCTTCAATATCATGACGCACGTCCTAGTTCATCTAGTCGACGAGATTGTCATCCTGGGGCCCGTATTTCTACACAATATGTTCCCTTTTGAGAGGTTCATGGGAGTCCTAAAGAAATATGTCCGTAACCGCGCTAGGCCAGAAGGAAGCATCTCCATGGGCCATCAAACAGAGGATGTTATCGGGTTTTGTGTTGACTTCATTCCTGGCCTTAACAAGATAGGTCTCCCTAAATCGCGGTATGAGGGGAGACTGACTGGAAAAGGCACTCTGGGAAGAGACTCAATAATATGCAGGGACGGATATTCTTGGTCTCAAGCACACTACACAGTTCTACAGAACTCTACCTTGGTGACCCCGTATGTCGATGAACACAAGAACAGTCTGCGCTCCAAACACCCGGAGCAGTGCAACGACTGGATTACATGTGAACACATCAGGACTTTCAGCAGTTGGTTGGAAACACGTCTCAGAGGTGACAACACTGTTTGTGATGAGTTATACTTGTTGTCCAGGGGACCATCTTTGACTGTATTGACTTACAAAGGATACGAGATAAATGGTAATACATTTTACACGATCGCCCAATATCAAAAGAGCACCAACCAAAACAGCGGTGTCCGCTTTGATGCAGCAACCGAGAGCGGAAAGGACACATATTATGGTTACATAGTGGACATATGGGAACTTGACTACGGACCTGATTTTAAGGTCCCTTTGTTTAAGTGCAAATGGGTCAATCTGTTAGGCGGCGGGGTATAGGTAGACCCACAGTACGGAATGACAACAGTGGATCTGAAAAATCTTGGGTACACTGACGAACCGTTCGTCCTGGCCAATGATGTGGCACAGGTTATCTATGTGAAGGACATGTCTACCAAACCGAGAAAAAGAAAAGATAAGGAAGCGAATACATCATACGATGAGCCAAAGCGCCACATAGTTCTTTCAGGAAAAAGGGACATCCTGGGAGTGGACGGCAAGACAGACATGTCTGAAGATTATGAAAAGTTTCATGAAATTCCTCCCTTCAATGTCAAGGCTGACCCAAGCATCCTGATAAACAATGAAGATTATCCATGGTTACGGCGCAATAAGCAAATGACACAAGCGAAGAAAAAGTGAAGACTTTCTCCCGCAATAAGAAAATGCTATGTGGGTGAAATTATGATACCATCCCAACTTTCAACTTTTTTAGAGTTCATTTGAAATGCTTTCATGTCTTATGGTTAGAAACTTTGATACTTCGAAAGTGATTGTCCATTTTGTACACGAAATGCATCAAGTTTTTGTCATAACCCTCTCTACTTTTTGGAACATGCTATGTGGGTGAAATGATGAGACCATGCCAACTTTCAACCTTTTCAGAGTTCATTTTGAAATGCTTTCCAATTTCAGAGTCATTTAGCTCAAAGAATGAATTAATAGCAAACAGAATGAACTACAAAACTATAAGTATTTAATTGTAAGTATAAATAAAAAATAAATAGCAAAGAAGAAAAAAAATTCTAATTTTATAGTAAAGTTATTCATGAACTAGTGATTCACACAAATTTTTAAAAATTCAAATTTAAACTATTTAAAATTTAAAACTAATGGCACTAACAGAAAGTTTATAATTTTCGTGACCTAAAAGCAAAAAGAAATCACTAAAAAACTGTAAGTATTTAGTTTTAAGTAGAAAAAA
>NC_041392.1:4366378-4367230 GCF_002162155.2 Triticum dicoccoides
GCCGCCCCTCCTCCCCGTTCGGTCCGACTCCGGTGACCCCCTTTCCTCCCTGTCCCCTCGATCCTCTTCATATAATTTTTTTCATATAATTTTTTTTCATATGCATATGTTGATTATATGGATGGATGGATGATGTATATGTTCATTATATGGATGGATGGATGATGTATGCTTTTTTTCATATAATTTTTTAGGCAGATTTTTAGAATTTTTTGTGTATGTATGTTATGTTTATATGTATGTATGTATGTATGTTCATATGTATGTATGTTTATATGCAAAGCATATGCAAAGAAAATGTATGAATGGTCATATGCAAAGAAAAATGTATGTATGGTCATATGCAAAGAAAATGTATGTATGTATGTTCATATGAAAGAAAAATGTATGTATGTATGTTCATATGCATATGCAAAGAAAATGTATGTTCATATATATGATGATATGTTCATATAAAAAGGAAAATAAGAAGAGGAAGAAAGGAGAAGAAGAGGAGAGGAAGAAGAGGAGAAATAAATAAGAAGATAGATTTTTAGAAAAAATAGTATTTTTTTCTATTCATAGATTTTTTTGGTGATATTAATTATTGTAAATATGCAAATGTTTGTATATTCATATGAACAATGAATTAGGAAAAACCTTTACTTTTTTCTAAAATTTATATTTGATCATTATTTTAAAAAAAACAAGCAATACTACTTCATGTATTTTTAAGAAAGGAAGAAGAAGAAAAAGAATGAGAGGAAAAAGGAAATAAGAAGAGGAAGAAAGGAGAAGAAGAGGGGAGAGGAAGAAGAGGAGAAATAAATAAGAAGAAGAAAAAAGAAGAAAAAGAAGAGGAGAAGAAGAAAG
>NC_041392.1:4367240-4373326 GCF_002162155.2 Triticum dicoccoides
TTTTTTTCTTCTTTTTTTTCTTCGACACGTGGGGGGGGGGGTCGAGAACGCCGGACATTCATGAGAGAGGCGAGGAAGAAGGGGAAGAAGAGGGAGAAGAAGAGGAGAGGAAGAAGAGGAAGTCTTCTCCTCTATTCTTTCTTCTCTTCTTTTTTCTTCTTCTTCTTCCTCTTTATTTTATCGGGAACGAGGGTCGTCGAGAGGTCGAGGAGCGGTAGAGGAGAAACCCTAAATAGAAAGTATCGTCGGTGTGAGATACATGTACCGTCGGTGTCGGACACTACACCCACATCCCACAAGTGGCGCGGGCTTCGACGCCCACGTCACTTGTGGGACGTGGATGTAGTGTCCGACACCGAAGGCCACATGTATCTCACACCCATGATACTTGCTAGCTATTTAGGGTTTCCTCTACCGAAAAGAAGAGGAGAAATAAATAAGAAATTTTCTCTTCTTCTCCACTATTCCTTTCTTCTTCTCCTCTTCTTTTTCTTCTTTTTTCTTCTTCTTCTTCTTCTTCTTCTTCTTATTAGCCGGAAGTAGAGAGAGGTTTCCTAGTGTCAAAGTATTGAAGAAATCCATGCCTTCATCATTAGCCGGAAGTAACCAGGGCATGTTGGTACGAAGTTCTGCAAAGTTATTCTGGAATGGAGTCCCGGATAGAATAATCCGCTTTTTGGTACGAATTCAGCAAAGGCCTTCCAAATAGCGATATTCGGAAGGCTCTTGCTGAACTTTGTACCAAAAAGCGAATTATCCTATCTGGGACTCCGTTCCAGAACAACTTTGAAGAGCTTCGTACCATCATGCACATGTTACTTTCGCCTAATGATGAAGGCATGGTTTTGTTGAATCCTTTGACACTAGGCAACCTCCCGACCCCTCGGCGATCCTCTTGAACATGATGTAGTGTCGTCGTTGTCGATATATACCCCCTCCCGATAGCTTACTATGATTAGGTAGCTAGTTCTACGTTTGGCACTAATATATCCATCTGTCATGTTTGAATAATAATTGCCATGTTGTAAATATTTGTAGAAACTATGGACACCGCCCTAGACGAAGCAACAAAAGAAGCGTTGTTGAGGGACATAATCACAGAAGGAAGTGATGCCATCTCGTTGTTTCTCAACGAAACCGATGGTCTGGAAGGAGAGGGTGAACAAGCTGGCTACGGTGACCTAATGCCGGTGCAAGAAGAAGAACATGAGGACGGCTCCGGTGACCCAATGCCGGTGCAAGAAGGAGACCGTGATGACGGCTCCGGTGACCGAACCGAGTCCGGCCAGGTATATATATTATTTAAGCCTATGCTGACTAGCTGATTGATGCATTCATTGTTTTGGTATGTACACATATTAATTAAGTCTTTGTTCTTTTTTCTAGCCCTCCGAATCGAGCACAACTTCGGTAAAGAGACGAGGCCCGAAGAAAAAGTTGAGCTCGGATGAAAAGTTTGAGATCATAGCAATCGCGCCCGACGGCCAACCTATTGAACCCCTCTGGACAAAGAGCGCATTTGTTGCTCAGTGCGGGGTTCTGGTTAGGGACAAGATCCCGATAAGCATCCAGCAATGGTTTAAGCCAGCTACAGAAGACCCTGAGGTGTCTTACGTCAATGATATGCAGAAAAATGATCTTTGGACTGAGCTGAAGTCAAATTTCACTCTACCGCCTGAGGAAAATCCAGAGAACCCAGTTAAAGAGAAATTAATCAAGTCTTTTGCTCTGAAGAGGATGACAGAACTATTCAGGAGGTGGAAGAAAGAGCTGAATAAGTTTGTCGAAAATAATGAGACACCAGAATTCAAGGGCAGATATGAGAAGATCAGAGATCACTGGCCCGCATTTGTGGCCCACAAGACATCAGAAAAGAGTAAGAAGATGTCGGCGACAAACAAGCAAAATGCTGCGAAGAAGAAGCTTCACCATCGCACGGGGTCAGGTGGCTACCTCGTAGCCCGGCCTAAGTGGTCCAAGAGTGAGAATGATCTGGTTCATAAAGGGATCGAACCAGAGACAAATAACTGGCCAGACCGTTGCCAGACTTGGTTCTTCGGGGCTGGCGGAACCCTGGACCCTGAAACAGGGAAGTGCATTTGGACGAACGATCAAATGGACATACCAGTCAGTAAGCTTAAGCAGTATATCGAAGCAGCGCAGGAAGGGACGTTCTTTACAGACAGAGAGAACGACGAGCTCACAATGGCCCTCGGGAATCCTGAGCACCCTGGACGGACACGAGGCACGCCAGGCTCCGTTCCGTGGAAGGTTGGGTTTCCGGACGCAGGCGGTTACAAATCCCATGAGAGGAGGAAAAAAGTGCAGCAGACCCAAATGCAGGCGCTGCAAGCAAGGGTGGACGCGATAGAGGAACGAGAAGGAAATCGCAGCAAACGTACTGCCGAAGCCTCCCCCGAAGCTACCCCGCCATCTCAGCGCAGAAGCAGCATGGCTTCCACCGAGCTGCTTCAGCCAGAGCATGCCTTGACGGCTCCTGCCAGCTATCCCGTGGATGCTATCACGGAGTCTCAAAATTGCCACCTTATGACGCAATGGATGAATTTGAAGGTCAAGGCGGTTGTTGGCTCTGTTTATCCTACTGAACCCGGCGCAACTTTTCACTGCCGGCCGATTCCAGAAGGATATGCTAGGGTGATGGTGGATGAGATAACGGAGGGATTTGAGGACCTCCAGCTTGACCACCCTACCGGTGAAGGGGAGACTCGGCTGGGGTCTGCTTTGAAGACTCCATGCCTATGGCGGAAGGAGCTCATCAACCTTCCGAACTGGACGCCTCCGCCTCCTCCTCCTCCTCCGGCGAGTCAGGGCACTCCGCCTCCACCGCCTCCTCCTCCTCAGGCGAGTGACAATCAGGGCCCTCGGCCGGCTCCTTCTCCGGCGCGCGGCGGCACTCCGCCTCCTTCTCCGCCTGCGCCGACGCGCCCGAGCAGCCAGCCTCCTCCTTCTCCGCCTCGTCAGCAAGGGCGGAAGAGACCTGCCGCCACTCCAGCAGCTCCGGCGCGTCGTAGTCCTTCTCCTCCGCCGCTTAAGCAAGTAAAGAAGACAACCGCTACGTCTGCTCGGTCGGCGTCTAGCAGTACAACCAGAGGCGGGAGGACATACAGATTCGGTCCTTCTCTGAAGACTCCAGAGAAGTTACCATACGAGAGGACCCAGGAGGAGAACGCCGAGATCGCGCGAGAAGAAGTGAAGAAATTCTTTGAAGGGGTGAAAGCAAAGAAACATCCGCCTCTGGAGGAGAAGGTAGATCGGGTGAAAGTGAAGCGCACTCTGGCTGCCCTGACAAAACCACCGAAGTCTGATCCGCCGAAAGGAAACTATGACCGCATTATTGGAAAGGAATTTGCCGAAGCGGAGCGGTCGGGAAGTACTGTCAGTGATCAAAGGCTGAAAGAACGACGAGCTGGGAAACAAATTGCCTAGCTCGGCGAACAAGCGAAGCAATCGTGCCCCCCGCTCAAGGTGCCTAGCCACAACGTCGATAATGATCCGAGGATGGTGCCCGGTTATAGCAATCTTGCAGATTACCTGCCCGACGAAGTACATTATGAACCCATGGGCGTGCAGATACAAAGATACGAGTACGGGAAGCCTCTCGTCAAAGATGAAAGATCTCTATCAACGATGATGCGAAGATTGCATGATTGGTACTTGAAAATCTGCAGAGACTCTGGGGGGAGGAGTACTTTGTATTTGAAAGTTAAAAAGGAGCATGACCTCGTTGGAATTGATCTGTTGCCTGTTCCATTTGAGGAGTTCTATCAGTTTTTCAATCAATTGGCCCTCGATAAAGCAACGGTCACCTGCTACTGTCTGTAAGTACTACTACTTCTGTCATTAAGTCTCTCCATATAGCTCAGCTCTTTCATTGCATGTATTTATAATCATCCTCACTATATTATGCAGATTGAAGATCGTCGAATTGAAGAAAAGACAAGTCGGTGATATTGGGTTCATTAACACATATCTCATAGATGCAACTCAGGTTAAATTTCATGCCGCAGAAACCGAGGCCAGCATGCTAGAATCGTTGATAATAAATCAAAACAAAGATATAATACTCTTTCCTTACAACTTCAAGTGAGTGTTACTGTCTTGTGCGTATTCGGTTTCCCTTATATATTAGTCAAGGTTATAGTAATGTAATTGATGAGTTATGCATGCGTGTGCAGTTTCCACTATATTCTCCTACATATTAAGCTTGAGCAGGGACTAGTAACCGTCTTAGACTCAAGACGAAAAGATCCCAAGGACTATGCAGACATGACTCAAATACTCGATAAGTAAGTTAAATCGATCATTATCCACCATATCAGCAACTTTGTTCATTTCCTGATATATCAAGTAATTGTTTTCTTTGTCCGGCAGGGTTTGGAGAAAATTCACCAGAAAAGCTCCGGGACTGCCGAAGGAGCTGCAATTTAGACACCCGAAAGTAAGTACTAGCTATAGTAGCATTTTAAGCGCATCTACTAGTCATTCAAGCGCTAGTTTCATCAATACCATTTGGCATTCTTGCTTATCAGTTTGATTAACCTCTATTTCTTGTAAAGTGGTTGTGGCAGAAACAAGGGAATGATTTCTATGGATACTATGTTTGCGAGTCCATCCGCCACACGACCTGTGAGTGGGGCTACACTGACGAACAATATGAAGTACGTAAATAACAACATTCACAATTTTATTTTATTACCATCATTTGTGTTGAGTTTCATTCATTCATATATATATATATGTATTGACCCCCTTCTTTAAATTAGATGTTCCGGAAGCGGGATGAACTCCTAGCACCAGCTCGCATGCGAGGAATTCAAGAGGAATTGTCGGCATTCTTTCTTGACCACGTGATCCCTGAAGATGGAGAATTCTATGTTGACCCTGAATCCGTATGATTATATTTGTAAGAGATAATTACTGTATATATGTAGCCGGTAGTGTCAGATAGATATACGAGAACTTGTCGTTCGACCAATCTCTCGGAGAAAGAGAGGTGGTCGATATCACTTCTCTCTGTATGCATATATGTTCATCACGATCTTCTGTTTCCTTCGTTTGCTTACTAGCTAGCCAGCATGTCTAGTCCTCTCTATACGTATGTATAGTACGTAGCGTCGACCCAGCACGGACATAAGAGAGGACACTTCTCTCTATTAATTATAGCTAGCTAACACAATATATGAAACACCTAAATTAACCCCCCAAAACCCCCAAACCCCCCCCCTTCAAAAAAAAACAAAAAACCCAGCCATAGAAATGCTGACGCGTGGATGCCTATTGGTCCCGGTTGGTGCCACCAACCGGGACCAAAGGGTCTCCTGACGGGGCTCTGCGCACTGCCCACGTGGAGGGCCTTTAGTCCCGGTTCTGGATTGAACCGGGACTAAAGGGGGGAGGTATTAGTACCGACACTTTAGTCCCGGTTCAGGAACCGGGACTAAAGGCCGTTACGAACCGGGACTATAGGCCCTTTTTCTACCAGTGGTTCGGGATCACCAGTAGGTGTCTCATGCATATTAGGCATAGGGATAAAGTTCTGTTGGATAGTCGGGGATGGAACGTACACCCGCTTCTCCTCAAGATCAATCGCCCTAACCTCAGTGACTTCATTATCCTCAAAAAACACCGCTTGCCTGGTTTCCACAAACTTGGTGGTATGACCTGGGCAATAAAAGCGATATCCTTTTCCTCTATGAGGGTACTCAATGAAAAAACAACTGACTGTCTTTGGGTCCAATTTCTTAATATGTGGATTGAATACTTTAACTTCAGCCGGGCAGCCCCACACTCGCAAGTAATTCAAGCTCGGTTTCTTTCCCACCCACATCTCATAAGGTGTGCTCGGTGCTGACTTAGTTAGAGCAAGATTTAGGATGTGTGCAACTGTTTTCAATGCCTCCATTCAAAGGCTTACTGGTAAGTTCGCATGACTAAGCATGCTACGTACCATATCCATAAGAGTGTGATTGCGACGCTCAGCTATGCCATTTTGCTGAGGTTCACCAGGCATTGAATATTGGGCAATTATTCCATTTTCAGCAAGATATTTTGCGAACGGTCCTGGA
>NC_041392.1:4373532-4390966 GCF_002162155.2 Triticum dicoccoides
GATCTTTAGGTTGAGTTGATTTTCAACCTTGGCTTTATAAATCTTAAATTTGTCCAAAGCTTTGGTTCGATCACGTATGGGGTAAATGTAGCCATAGCGAGAGAAATCGTCTGTGAAGGTAATGAAGGAATCAAAACCATCCATAGACTTTACGTTAAAAGGTCCGCATATGTCAGTATGAATAAGTTCAAGGACCGATGTGGCTCTTACTGTTCCTTTCTTAATTGTTTTCACATATTTTCCCTTAATACAGTCAATACAATTGCCCGCATCAGAGAAATCTAGCGGATGAAGTATTTCTTCTTTAATCAATCGTTCCATTCTCCCCCTCAAAATGTGGGCCAAGCGACGATGCCACAATTTCGAAGAAGGATTGATACTTCTCCCATTCTTTTTATGATTGCGTTCATTCATATTCATCTGGCAGAGATTCACACACATAGGATAACCGGAAAGATTTAACATATAAAGTTTGCCTCGTCGGACGGCGAGACCAACATCCTTATTACAATACTTTAAAAAACATTGTTTCTCCCTGAAGGTACCATGAAATCCAAAATCATCTAAACATGAAACTGAAATCAAATTCCTACTCAAAGTAGGCACATAAAGAACGTCCTTGAGCTGAAGTAGGAAACCAGTGTGCAACTTCAAGGTGAGGGAGCCCACGGCTTCAACTTCAGCCTCCTTCCCATTTGCGACATTAAGTCTTCTTGTTCCCTTTAGGGTGTGGCTTATATGGAATCCCTGCAAAGAATTCGCGACATGAACAGTCGCACCTGAGTCAATCCACCATGTAGATTCAGAAAAATCAACATATAGAGATTCATCTACAAGAGTGATCTCATCCTTACCCTTTTTATTCAGTCACTTAAGAAAACCTGGACAGTCCGCCTTGAAATGATTTGGCTGCTTGCAAAAATTGCAAAGTCTTTCTCCAGTGGCATTTGTAAGATTAACTGAAGTAGCCGCTGAAGGTGCGGGACGTGAACAACTTGCCTCGTTGCATTGCTTAGGCTTTGGAGGATTCCTTTTGGGATACTGCTTTTTGTTGGGCACATTATTGTTATGAGCATGGTTCTCATGCTTCCTCTTTGCAGAGTTAACATGGAGAGCTTGATCTTTCTGCTCACTCTTCATTCTCTCTTCCTCTTGAACGCAATGTGCAATGAGTTCAGATAGTTTCCATTTGGTTTCAAGAGAGTTATAGTTTATCTTGAATGGATTGAATTGTGAGGGTAGTGACCTAAAAACTAGGAGCACCAGAAGCTCTTCGTTCAAGTCACACTTCATGGTTTTAAGCTTTGCCGCGGCATTGCTCATACTTAAGATGTGCTCCCTCACATTTCCATGCCCGTCATATTTTGCAAGCAGCTTGTGCAAAAGCTCATCTGCATACACTTTCTCGGATCCCTTAAATTGTTCTTCCACCGATTTGAAATATTCGGCGGCACTTTCATTGGCAGGAATAGCCCCTTTAATCTTAGTCGAGATGGAGAAGTTCATAATTAGGAGCGCCATTCTGTTTGACCTCTCCCACTTCTCAACTTTAGTATCATAATCTTTCTTAAGCTCAGCATACCCTGTGGCACCCTTTGCAGGTTCCACTGGTTTACTTTCCTTCAGTGCGAGGTCAACCTCATGCCATCCGAGGTGCAAAAGCAACGAGTCCTTCCACGATTGGAAGTTATTCCCAGTAAGTGGCTCGATCTCGAGGCCACGAGAACCGGAAGCTGTCATGTTTCGAAATATCATAAGTAAAGGAAAAGAGCATCATAATTAAATTAAATTGCACAAAAATTAACCTACGTTGGTTTGATCAATTTTCATGCAAAAAATAACTCCAAATTATATCACCGTTGGGCAGAAAATAATAAGGAATTAACGGAGTGATTCCAAAAAAATGTAAAACAACGTTGGTCTATATTACAAAAATGATCACATTAATCTCATGTGTAATATCAATTTTCCAACATTAATAATTCACCATTTATTGATATTACCATGGGATGAACATAAATGTGCCATAAAATGACACAAACATTAATTCATAAAAGTTTTCTAAATAAAATTTCTCGTTGGTTCCATTTCATTCAGAAAACTAAACCATAATTTTCAGAATCATTTTTCTGGCAATTTTCTATTTATAACAGTGCAAGAACATTTTGGGAATAATCATAATACGGAAATACACTGAATAAATAGAAAACGCACAGAAACTTCAATATTAGCCCAAAAGCCACGACAGCTCTTTAAATCCTAGCCCAGTAAACAAAAAAACACCTTTTCTGCGGGCTAAGACAACTTGGGCCGAAGCCTAGCCGCGAAAACGTATGCCCGAAGGCCTGCCCTGAGCCACCCGTCGCTCTCGGCCGTCCGATCGGGCCGATGGCCGCGATCGTCCCCGCATGGAGCAAAACGAGCGAGGGTCAAAACCCTAGCCCTCATTTCCCCATCTCCTCCCAATTTCCTCACTCACTCCAGACGAGCGGCGACCGCGTGGCGGCTCGAGGCTCGCCGGCCATGGCGGCGTGGTGGCTGCCCTCGCCGGAGGAGCATGCGACGGACCGAGTCCTGCGCGCTCCTCCGGCGAGCGTAGCTCCAGCGTCGCGTGCACGGCGACTCGTGCGGCGGAAGGGAGGTCATTTCGCCGGCTGCTGCCGGCGCAGGCGTTCGACGGCGACGGCGGCGTGCAAGGCGCGGAGGCCAGGCGACGCGCACGTGCGTGAGCGCAGCAGCGGCGGCTGCTGCTTCATTCCGCTCGCCGTCCCGAGGGGCGGCGGCATTCCGGCCATTCCGTGCCCCAACGGCGGTGGCCGTCGGACTGGAAGGCCGTCATGCTCAACAAACGTAAGATCCAGCCCCTCCTTTGTTTAATTTCTTTCAATTTGAGGCATGATTTTGACTTTCTAGGGTTCCAAAATTGGGGAATTTCTAGAGTTAGGGTTCGGCTGACTTTAACTTCGCCAGTTCAATCTAATTGCTAACAGGGACTAAAAGCAGTGTTAATTCACATATCTTGATGCGGAAGCATGGTGTTGTTAGACTAACCGAATGGATTAATCATCATTATTGAATCATTAACACTAATCCCATAGCAAATTAGATCTAAACCGAAACCACATGACCCTAGAGATTAAACATTGACTTCAACAGAGGGCAATCTAGCCTTAATCATGAACCATTATCCTCAACCTTAATCATCAGTATGTAATCAGGATCATCAAACTTAAACAGATCATCTTAGGGATCTAATCTAGCCTTAACCATGCTCTGATACCATTGTTAGACTTATAATCCCGTAGGATCTACTTAACAGATCGTAAGCCAGGCATTAGATCACCTAATAGCACAGATCAGAGAGATGGATTAGGTTCTTACCACCAATGGAAGTAGCCATTGGTGTCGACGGTGCGAAGTCCCGTGCCTGCTCGATGCAGGCTTGATGCAGACTCGGTGAAGTTGCTCGTTGCAGGTAGCGGCGTCCCTCCGGTGAAACTCTATAATGACACTGATGGCATTAGAAACAATGCACTTACTTATGTGGCATGTTAAGAGGTTATTGGGCAGGTTGTATGTCAAGAAATTTTATTCCCGAAATTATGGTGGTAGACAGCATTTTGTAACCACCTACTGCAATATGAACACGCAGTTTTCTATGAGAGTAACAACAAGTTAAATGGTTTTTGCCAAAGCCATTGACATTATGTCTCTGTTGTGAAAGATAGAGGCTAGGATCAAACATAAGATATTTTATTTATGAGCTTTTGCGGTTCCGCTTACAAAGGCTTACCATTTACCCTTCTATGATAAGGTTGTCGGCATGGGTTAAGAAAGCCTTTTGATCCTGGAAATGAGGACCATTATATAAACCAACTCCCATAAAGTATTATGTTATCCATTTCAAGATAGAATGGTGTACTATAAGTATTGAGGTTCGATGACACTTCATTGGTCTTTCCAACACCTTACTTTGGTATATTATTTCTATTAAGAGTGGGCTTATGGTGTTTGTTATCCTTACGATTAAGGGGGAGAATGTTGGAGTTGATCTCGTCTAACAAACGAGAGAAAGATATGGAGACGTGGTAGACCATGTCCTCTCACGTACGTGCCTGATCGGGGCACCCAAAACCAACTGGTTTAGGTCCCTGGTCCCACAGCGACCAGACTTCGACCTCCTCTTTATATATTTGTGTGGCGCAAAAACTGACCTAAAAGGAAAACTAAATTACATTCTTGCCACCAATCTTACTACAAACTTGTGTGCGTGAGTTAGTGTTGACATGTATTCTAGCTATGCAGCTGTCTGATGTTTGCTTATTGTCTTATGTATCTTCTTCATGTTCAATTTTAAGCTAATAAAATTCATCTTTATTAAAAAAATGATACTGTTACGACACTTCTACTGTGGAATAATCCCGTGGTGGTATATTATTTGGGCACGCCACGACGTTGATTGCCGCAGGCGAAGGTGCTGACACACGGCCACAAGAACTGACGTTAATACTCCGAACGACTAGCGCGTGAGCTGAATCGAAAAGCAAGACCAGCACCAACAATAGATCGGAAGCATCATGTTTATCATCACACCCATTTATATACCCGCTATCGTAGTGAGAATCCAGCAGCGTGGTGAACGCACTGAATTGACAAATGATGATGGAGAAAGTTTAAAATACATACCCACATTTCATGCACACAAAAAACAGGTTATACGCTTGAAGAAAGTGATTTTAGAGCATTACAAGCTGTCCCCTCAAAAAAAAAGAGCATTACAAGCTGGAAAGGCCAAATTCAGCCCTCAACCGGCTTATTTTAAAGATAGTGAAGGATGGGCTCACTGCTTCCGAAGGGAAGTTTCCTGACCAACAGGTTATACGCTTCTGACTACTACCAATAGCCGCCATAGCATCGCTGGCAGCAATCTGAACACGGCTATTCTTTCGACACGGCGGTCTCCCTCAACACATGTACATGGCGAGCTCTATATCTCTCACCGCCATTCGCAAGACTGGGAAAGTATCGGGTGCTCCCAGACTTGGGTACTCTCGATGCTTCAATGTAGAAAAATATTTTTAAATGTTTAAAAAAGTTTCAGAAAAAAATGTGAATGTTCACAAGGAATGTGACTACAACCCCTAAAAATTTCAGGCGCAAACTCGAAACGCGCATTGAGAAACAAAAATACGAAATCTAGCATGAATAGTGTAAAAAAAGACAAAAGCAACCTTGACACTATTCACATCTGAACTTGTTTTTTTGGTTTCTCAATGTACATTTCGAGTTTGGAGCTGAAATTTTTAGGGGATGTCATGGCATTTCTTGTGAACATTCACATTTTTTCCGGAAGTTTTTGAAACATTTAAAAATTATTTTTTGACATTGGAGCATCGGAAGTACCCCAAGCTTGGGAGCACCCGATACTTTCCCTCACAAGAGTGCACCACCTACCTATGATATATACATCTCCACGCCAGCTTTCTCACTTCTCAACAGCAGTGGCAACAACGGCAGCAACAGTCCGTCGATAATGCATGGTACGTACATCATTTGATTGTTCATAACCCATCGGGTTAAGATGTAGTAAAACATTCATCCATATTTGCATGCGTGCATGAAAATTTCAGCAGTATAATTAAGATTCAATGGTTTTGACACTTGGATTTGATTTAGATTCAGCATGAATCTTATTAAGATGGAGAACCATGCGTTTTTTGAATTATTTTCATTCGCATCCATTGAATTTTGACCAACATTGACTCCGTTGAAGTTCGACTTGAATTTGGTTGAAAAACTACATAGTCTACCATTTTAAAATCAGCCAATACAAAATACTTTTTTTATATGCACCGTGCAACATTGACATGTAGGAAGAGGAGTTCGGAAGGTTACCTTAAAATTTCGTAGGCTGTTTGTAGATGTAGGATTATCATGTATACGTGGCTACTGGTGGTTGACATGATATCATATATCCTATATATCTAAATAGTTTATCGCCATTATCTCCATTATCTTAACATACGCACATACCCATCATTAAAGGTTCATCTCATCATGCATAAGAAAAAAGTTTGCAATTATTAGTTGATGTCATACACACATGCCACCTCACTACACATCTATATCTATATCTATACCTACTAATAAAGCAAGGTGTGTCTCTCCAATTAAGATTTTTTTTCTATCTGAGGTGGTACTAAATTTTTGTGCGTCTATCCGCTATAAAAGTAAAAAAAGTTTGTCCAAAATTCCATAATTAGGCGCGTATTCTCTGGCCCAACAAAGCCAGCCCACTTATTATTGAACACACAGTTGGGAAGACCATATTTGTGGCATCAAGCGATAAATAGTTGAAGCTTTCCACAGGGCGCCTAAGACTGGGCCGGCCCGTTTCCCATTTTTCGTTGTTTATTTATATTTTTCTTTTTCTGTTCCATTGTCTTTCTTTTTTATATTTATTTATTTTTACTTATTTACGAATTAAAAATTTAACAAATGTTCAGAAATTCATTTTTTCAAAAATTGAAAAATGTTCGAAACTTTTTTAAAAAATCTGTTTCAAAACTTTCCCAAGATTCAAAAAATGTTCTCATATTATAAAAATGTTTGTGTTGTTCAGAAATTCTTAAATATTTTTCCATAAACAGTAAAATTTATAAAATGTTCCGCATTTCAAAATATTCTTTTTTTGTGAAATGTTCACAAAACTAAAAATTATTTTCTTCTAAGAAAACATTTTATAAAATTGTTTTGAATGTTACCCTTTAGAAAAAAAACTTAAATTAAAAAATATTTGTGTTTTTATAAGATTTTCATGTTTTTCAAAATATAGTTTGTGAATTTCAAAAACTATTAGTGTTTCTAATTGTGTTCATGTTTTTCCAAAAATATTGGAATTTTCAGGAAAATATTAATTTATTTGAAAAAAATCAGGATTTAAAAAATTATTCATGTTTCAAGAATATTTGTCATTCTTTTTTTAATGTTCAAAAAGTCAAAAAATGTTTCTAATCCGACACTATAGTATTTCTTAAATATCCACGCTGGCCAGTGGTTTGGCGTGTGCGTTCGTTCTATGTTGGTTGTCTATAAATGTAAGAAATTGTTGGCACATGCCAATAAAAGAGAAAATGTTATTTGGCTTTAGTTAGAGCAAAATTATGTGCACTTGATTACTAAAATAATCAAACAGAATAAATCCTTAAAAGGAATGGACATTCAACACTTGCAACTATTTGTTGGCAATACTTCCTAAGAATTGAATATTTTGTTGTCAAAAGCATGAGAATGTTGTGCTGCCAACTTAACTCGATACGTAACAAGAAAAAAAAAATTGCAAGTTCCAAATGAGCAAGCACACCAAAGACTAACATCACTATGGATCCAACAGAAGTGTCACTTCGTATGTGTGGAGTAGTCAGGAACACAACAAACAATGTTACATAGCATTATGAAAATCTTTCTGTTTTCAAACATGCACCCACATCGTGCACGGATAAAAGCAAGAATAAACATTATTGTGGGAGGAAGCAACGTTTTGATATGAAGGTGCCCACTGCAATCAGGGATGTCCCTTGTTCTTTTATTTTTCACGTGAACAGTAGGGAAGGCACTTACTTTTTTCCTTTTTCTAAAAGTAACTAAGGTTTTAGCCAGTGCCCTTACAGGATGAGGAGGCCACAGAATGAGCCACGCCCACGGTTGTGGCGGAGTCGTTTGAGAGCCATCTGTATATATGGCCTTTGCTTTGGATCCCCGACGGTGCAATCCACACCAAGCTTGAAAACCGTTGCCATCTCCTCCATGTACCGTGCTTGATCAGGGATGCCCTTGTCCACGGCAATCTTGAACATTTTCAGATGGTTTGCCATCAATTCATTGCAGTTGTCCCTCGCCCAAATTGCCAATAGACCATCCACTCCAGCTCCATTGGCCACTCGCCCCGTGACTAGCTCCAGCAGCAGCACACCGAAGCTGTATATGTCAACCTTCTCCGTCAGCTCGCTTGCTGCGACACCATACTCTGCAAGTAATCAACTACTATCAGTGCTAGTTAAAAGACCAATCTAGTTAAGACACAATACGAATCGTGTGCATCTATCACCCAACATACCTGGAGCTGCATACCCAAAATTACCAGGGGGCAGGTTCGTGATTGGCAACGGTTGGTCGAGCCCGGCCATGTTCATCTGCGCATCGTCAAAACTGGCTATCACGGCCTTGAAATTCTGATCAAGCAAGATGTTACTAGAGTTGATGTTGTGGTGTACAACTGGTTTGTTGCATCCATGGTGCAAGTGGCAGAGCCCTTTGGCCACGCCGATGGCGATGGCCCTCCTCTCCGGCCAGCTGAGCGGCCGACCGGCATCCTTCGGCTGGTGCAGCCAGTAGTCAAGGCTTCCATTCACCTCGTACTTGTAGATGAGCATGATGGCTTCCTCCCTCTCGATGACATCTAGGATTCTGTTGATGTTATCGTGACAGATGCTGGCTAACAGGATCATCTCCGACCTGCAGCGGTTCTTGACATTGTCGTCCACTAGTAGTGCAGGGTTTGCGTTCTGGAACTTCTTGACGACCAGTGCAGTCGGGAGACCAGTGCCAGCAGTGCTTGGAATGCGGGCTACATACAGTTCGTCCTTCCCAATCCTTCTGCTACCCCAGGCATGTGTCTTATTACTTTCGGTAAGGCTGTCAACTATGTCTTGATGATTGAGCATGATAGGCAGCTTCGTCGCAGGACGGCTCCTCCAGAACTGCATTTTCTCAGCGTCCAGGTAGCGTGTGACGAGATTCATGTCAAGGGTGTATCAACCTGCACAAGCATTATTTATCAGTACTCAGAAGTGCCCCCTCTTTCTGCAAGGATTATAATAACTATTGAGAGACAGAGAGATGGACAGCAAACGAGAAAGAATGGTGAATTAGAAGAATTTGTTTGCTTTTGAAATAAATAGTTCAGGGTCTTTTCCCAGCCAGCAACTTGTCTACAGTTTGCTTCTTCATGCATGATACTGATACGAACATCAATTAAATTAGTAAATTGCTGAAATGATGATGTACTGGAGGTAGCCTGCACCTAGTATATACAGCTTTTATTGGTATATTATTCTTATCCCGCATGATTGCAACTAATTTATGTGATAGAAACAAGACGGCCACCACCAGGATTCAATTACTAACTAGTGAAAATCAGATGGTTGATAACATTCAGAACCCAGCTGTATCTGACCTGCCGCTGTAGACTGTAGTGTAGGGGCCGTTCACTTCAGGGAGTGACACAAAAAACAGGAGATCGAGGAGGCAAATAATTTAAGGGGAAAGGTAGAGGGAGAGGATAGGGTGGTGTGCACGAGAGAAATTTGAAGGCTGGATCACCGGCAGCGCAGATGGAGGCGGCCGGAGTTCGAGGAGAAGGCTGCAATACGGAGCGGGGCTCCAAGCGGCGACGAATTCGGCTTCGGAATTGACGCGGGACGACGTGGTGGTGCCGTCCGACGGACCGACGCCGCCGCCTCATCGGCAGAACCAGCAGCCGCACGCTCTAGCACGCACAGCCCCGCCGTCTCCCAGGACGGCACGGCCACCCTCCCTGCTCGGACGGCGGGAGGCCGACAGAGCAGACAAGGAAGAAGGACAAGGAATGAGCCGATGAGGTGGGTGGTGCCGGCCCACGTCCAGATACGAATTCGCGTCCACGTAGCCGGCGACTTATTGGGCTCTATCTCATTTTTTCGAATTTATTAATCGGACTATATTATCTGCTGATCCCACACCCGCAAAAAAGAAAATCTACTGATCCCATGAAAAAAAAAAAACTGATGATCCCATATCGGAAGCAAGCAGTATGGTGCAGTGCATGTTCACAGGGACCAGGAAAGTAGGATTATGAATAATCAAAGTGACATATATACGCACCTCACCCGCAAAAAAAAAAAAAGTGACATACGCACCTGGATCGATCTGATAGGAGTAGGAGTGTAGGACTGATGCTGCTGCTGCTGCTGCCGCCGCTGAGGATGAGTTCTTGCTTTGCTGTTCGATTCTCGGCAGAGAACACACCCAACACCCTGCGCCTGTGCATAATTTATAGTACTCTACTAGGCGAACGATTGCACTTGAACAGCGGAACTGCAGGGTCAAAATTCAGGCGGCAACTGAACGAGTCAAAGAAATTTCAAAGATCCGACATTTGTATTTTCGGTGAGCATTCCAGATAAGCCCGTCGGTTTCTACATACCGTCACGTGCCATCCAACCTCCCCCTTTTCACCCTATTCAAGTTTTCTTTTTTGAGGGATCACCCCATTCCAAGTGCCAAACCGAGAGAGCGAACTGAGCGCTCAGATGGTTAGGTTTCGTGAGATCAAACCAAACCCGTCAGAGTTGAAGTCCTAGATTTGACACCGGTGGTCGCACTTTTCTGAATTTATACAGACATTTCGACGATGTGGTTCAGTGGGTGAAGACGTTTCCATCGAACATGAAGGAGTTTGTGGCGACTTCATCAATCTCAAGATATTATGTCGGCTCAGTTTCTCGCACATGCTCATAGAGCTAAGGTGTGCATGCGTGTGTACATTTGTAGGGTTGTGTATATATGCATATATGTGAGCATCTACGATCTTACTATATTAAAGAAAAGTGCCTACCCAAAAGAAGCGGGCCGACAACATTTGTCATTTTCAAATTCGTACATTTTTAGCCTTCAACGCAGACCTCTATGTTGGTTGAACATGTCCAGATGTCCAGAATCCTCTAGGCCGACCCCAAAACGAGGCGCGGGTACGCGGTTTGAATGAAAGTCCGACAACCCGGTCCTGCCTCATTCTTTTAGAACCCTGATAAGTGCCACACGTCAAGTACGAGAAGTTTAGTGACACGAGGATGACAACTTTAGTGTGTCACTGGAATTTGTCATCCTTGCGTGAATGGAATTGCCATCAAAAAACGTAAAGTCCAGAGTGTCATGCACCTGACGTATGGCACTTATCATTTGGGTTCTTTTACTAGGCCCCGCCTCCCCGACTCCACTCTCAAACACTAGTTGCCGCCCTGTTGTCCACAACACAGCGACCGGTCACCACCTCGCCGCTATCGGCAAGAAGGAGGGCCAATGTAGTTGGGCGTGGCGGTTTCTCGGTGGTTACCAGTCCAACCAGCCACTAGCCACCACCACAACGGATCTGGTGGCAGCTCGGGCCCCAATGCCCGCCATCACCGGCGGCACATCATTGTCGCGTGCTCACTTGGCCGCTATGCCTCGCCGCTGCACGTTGTTGGGGCCTAATGGCTTGAGAATTTATGATTATTTGCAAGTGGTTTTATCTGGCTTTCACCAAATTAATCCCGTTTCTTGGTTATTTCTAACGATAATCCTTCAAGGGAGAAGAAAGTCCATTTTTCCATTGTTTGGCAGGAAATGTCGTATATGGAAGGAAAACAAGGAGAATTACTACAGATAGGGCCAAATGGAGCAACTTCCATCTGGGAGGCTCAGCCACCAGGCGAAAAAGAGTGAAGGACATCCTTCCATGCGGGCGCATTTGTTTGCATCGATGGTTGTATGAAGTGCCTGGAGCTCCACCTTATTAATACAAGATACTTTCCTGAAGGGGAGACACACACTGAAGAACCCTAGTCGCGCCGCCACTTCCAGTACAGAGAGAGAAGAGATCCGAAGAACCACCGAAGATCTTCATAGTTTTGGTCCTTTTATCTCCATCATCATTTTAGGCTTCACTATTGTAAGAGGAATTCCAAGTTGTAAGATCTTGTAAACTCTATTCGTACTAATCTGGAGTTTGAGACTTGTTTGATCATTCATCTTATTATGGATCTTCATGGTATTATTGGTATGGTTTTCATTGGTTTATTCTCCGAGATCGTTGGTTATTCTCTTATGATGTGTGAGTAGTTCCATCTAGGCGTGGGAGATGTAGGTGAGTGCTAAGATTCATTTGTGCCCATTATATATGTCATTATTCATGTTTGTAGTCTTACGATCTGTCTAGTAAGTAGTTATTCTATGGTGAATTCTATGCGTGTTGTCCAATTTAAGGCCACAGGCAACATGATCTCAAGACCTACAGGTAACACATATTGTTTAGGAAATCTACGACCTATGACATGACGGGTGGAGACATCTATGACTCTATGAGGACATAAGACAATATGAGATAGTGGCAATCCATTAAACTTAATGCTTGGTTCCGGTCTAATGACCTTAATTGTGGAAATGACCACTCTATAGCAACGGCAATGCAAGACCATAAAATGGAATATAATCCCGCGAGGAGGAGTTCCATGACCTTAGGGTGATCCGCCTACCGAACAAACAGATCAAAGACTATATTGATGATACAAGGTAACTAGTCTTGCCATCGCACTAGTACACTTGATGTATACCATGAACTGAATTCTCTCCGAGCCTAACTTCTCCATTGTAGGAAAAACAACTTTACTTTCTGTTTTATTTATGTTATTTACTTTCAAGTGTTAGTATTCTCATTGTCGTAAACTCATCATATTTACTACTCTGGTCTATTTGTATCTTGGGATAGTAACAACATTTGTAGAATCACAAGTAGTTACTTTCGCATAAGAACCGTGACAACTTGCGTGTGACAGAAACACTACTTATAAATATGTCCTTCGCTCTGATAACCCATAAGTATACGGATCAATCGTAGTCCCTTCAGTAAGTAAAAGTATGGACGCAACGAGGAGTAGAAGAAGGAATTGATAAGCGGTTTCCGCAAGGTAATCTATACATAGATAGAAAAGATCACAAGGTAAAAATATAAAGATATTACACACATACTTGTAAGGGAAACACTTATTATCATACATCTGGTAGAGAGAATCCTTCAGACCGCTCGTGGACCGTAGATACGTGTTTTATCACATGGCTAAGATGCGCATCTGAAATCCATTGCCCGGTTTTGCAACCAGACCTATTTTAACGCCACAGCTCCATAAGGGCATGTACAATGGTTGATAAAGCGGTCTTATTTTAAATCTTGCATGTAATTTAGAGATGACAAAAAAACATGTCTACAATGGATCATCTCTTAGCCTTATCTTCAATAACTAGTTATTCCTAAAAATATGGTGAGACATATTGTGCTAAGAGATCATCTCTTGCCTTCTCTTAATTAAGAGAAGACAAGCCTTCTCTTATGATTTCTCTCTCCTCCACCTCATCATTTATCCTACGTGGCATTGCTAAGATAGAACCATTGTACATGCCCTAACTCCTCGTCAGTTTCTATATCCCGCATCAAGCTCGCCTGCCCCGACCCACATGACATCGTTCCCATCTCGCATGCTCCCTCATCGCCGAGCTCGCGACACCCTCGCCGCGCCGGATCTATCCACTAGGACCTGCCGCTCCCCACTACGGTCCTGAAATCCCTCCCGCCGCGCCGGTGCGTCGTCCCGTCCGGCGGCAGTGCACATGCATCGCCAGCGGGGGTAGGCTCTCACCATGCGGCTGTGGGCCGGGTTCAAATGATTTTGTATCTCATGCATCGCATGGAGTTCTCCGTGGAGTAGCAACACACATACGGCAGCCCCCCAGGTTGCGACGTAGCCAGGAACGTGACGAGGGTGAAGCCCAGCATGTGAGGTATCTATGATGCGTTAGCTTGGAACTAGATTGCACGTAGCATTAATCCATTATGCATTGCTCTTTTTTCCTAGAGATATTTCCGTTATTTGAAGCATCATAGTCTGTAGAATTCTTCATTTCTCTTGGATTCGTTCATCGGATTTCGCTAACTCCTTTGCATGATTATGTATTCGGATTTCAGGGAGCACACAAGAAGTGTGTAAGAAACAACTCGTCTGTCCATATGGCGATGGTGCGAGAGACAATGTCGTTGCACCTTTTCTTGCATGCAATTCGTGTCACACGCTGGGATATGGTGTTTTCGTGATATCATAGAACCAAATGTCCACCGTGGTGAAAACATGTCCCCATGTCGTTTGAAATAAATTTGTTTTCCTTTTTGACGGAAACGAATCTATATTCATATGAAAGCAATTCTATTGTCTATGAAAACAACAGTATTGTAATGATTTGGATGCAAAATATGAACCTCTCGGAGCAAGACTTCTGCATTGTGCTTAGACGATGCAAAACCTGGGGCGTTATGAAATCATTTTAGTTGTACCGAAGCAAATTCTTATCTCTTTGATTCAGATTCAAAAATCTATGGAAGCCAATACTCATTTCTTTGGATGCAAATTTCAAATTCTTATGATGCAAATTACCATTTATTTAGAACGGCATACCAATTTCTCAGGAATCCAAGTTCCAATTTACACTTACATTGGCGAAAGATTCAAGTTATTCTAAGAAAAAGATTCACATGCTATGGACAAAATAAATTGTCACATTGGACACATCTAACCAAATTGAAACAATCTCCGATTGACATAGAAGCAAACTTGCTATACGGTAGAAGCAAAAAAATAATAATTACCTGTCGGTAGAACAAAGATGAATTGTTGAAGTCCTAGCATTCAGTACCACACAAGTGGTTGGACAGCTTAATTTTTATGCTTCTACTGTTAGTAGAACATGTATCTATATATGACATCATGTGCTTCCTATCATGAAGGATTCTCATGGAAGAAATGTCTCTTGAAATAATGTGCTTCCATTAAATTATATTTTGCTTCATACAACTTGCTTTCATGCTTCAAAGCACGACCAACCGCGTGCGTTTCTCGTGTTCGGGTCGCACCCTCAGTTGGCAAGGTTTAGCGTTGCTAGCTTGTTTACTACTCCCTCTGGAAACTAATATAAGAGCATTTAGATAACTACTTTAGTGATCTAAATGCTCTTATATTAGTTTACGGAGGGAGTACTGTATAAGTAAATATGTGTAAGCAAACAGATGGATAGCATAGTGAAGCAAATATGTGTTATGGAGGAAACATGTGATCTGAGAATATGGTGTGCACTATGATATTGATGTAACTCTGCTTTTCTGACTACTTCGATATAATCCATCATGAAATTCTTTTTTTGAGATCATATTCTTAAGAGAATATGGTGTGCACTATGATATTGGCTGCCAGAATGAAGGAAAAAATTTCCCCTAAAAAGAATGAAGCAAATATTTATGTCGTCGTGGAAAACATGTTATATGACCTGATGAAGCATGTTAATTTTTAGTAAACAATGGAAGCATTCTTCTTCTTATTGGAAAGACGATGGAAGCATTCATTCAGCAAGGAAGCAAATTTCCTACTCGACCGAAACATAGTTTGCTGCATCGGCATTGTTTTACGCCTCGCATACCAAAGTGCCCAGAGCGTCACCACCAGGCGATCGAAGAGGTCATTCGTCAATATTTCATGTAGTGCAAACAGCCACTCCAAGGTATTAAGTTTTGAGAAGTGGTTGTGGAGTGAGCCAAGTGTCAAACCAGAAATACGTTAAAGACCCATTGTTCGTAAGGACAAAAGAAATGTTTTATAGAGGAAAAGTGTTTTTTTTTTAAAACATATCTGGCTGTCCCTGTTGCTAACTCTACGGGTGCATCAGAAGCCAGGCTCTCCGATCAACATGGCGAAACGGTACGCACACAACGTCAACCAGCTCACAAGCTATACTAGTGACCCTTTGAAACGATTGTTTTGTAGGAGTAGTTGCTGGCCACAGCATCATGTTACCATATCTGCTGTAATAGTCACCGGTCCATCTTGCAGCTGTCTATCTACACCTGATGTAGTATATTTAGATAATAATGTCTAAAAGGTGCAAAGTGAGCAGTCGCCGGCGGCTATATAGGGCACGGCGTCAGAGCACGCCACACATTCTTTAGGTTATCCCCGTCGACAGACCGACGCCGCTAATTAACGCTTGTTTAATTCGTCGCGTCGCCGGTTCCACTTCCACACGCCGCTAACGTTCAGCAGCGTATCTTGCTGCCTGACGTGACGTCTGGACACCCCACGCGACCACCAAACTACGTCTGGTTGCGGGCCGCCAACGACGACTAGTATGACCTTCTGCACATTTTTTGTTCTTCCTGCTGCTTGAAGCGATTGCGTCGTCTCGACTTTCTTCCTTAGGGATATGTAGCAATCATTGCAATCGCAGCGGCAGCTACGGTGTCAAGATATCGATCGACTCGCCTGCTAGATTCTTTGTTTCGTCGGCAAAACACGGCATGCAGCAGCATCGTCGGCTCCGCGGGTCGGCAAGACCGGAATTTTCTGTTTGGATTTGCAATCTACGCACGACTGTTCTTACGTCGATGATGAGGTAGGTCGGTGGGGGCGTGGGTGACGTTACCACGACAATCACTGAATCATAAACTAGCATGTACTACGTGCTTACCACGGCCATGATACCGGCCGGATGATTCTCATACATTCCCGTCCACACCGCACCGTCGTGGTGGACGCGGCGAAGCTTTCAAATCGCTGGGTCTTCCACCCACCTCCAAATCCAAATGCTTGCTATGTGCTACTACAAATTTTGTTTTCAAGGAAATACATTCACGGCCATCTTGTATCTGATAAATAATTAAATATCAACAAAACAGTAGCCAATATGGCAATGTAGCGATGCTATTGAGTCCAAACGAAGATCACTAGTGATGTAGCGGCCGGTGACATGAGAGTTCCTTTCCCCTAGCCATAGCTAGGGTTTACAACAACCTTCCAAGCACTACCAGCGTGTACGTGAATTCGCCTCCCCTCTACCTGCCGCTTCGGCGGCCGGTGGTAGGGAGGAGAATCCATGTGCCTCTGCTTTAGCTAGTACTCGTAAATTACGCTAGGGTTTTTAGTCCTTGCAGGGTGGCGTTTGGGCAGATGGCGACGCTTCTTCGTCGAGTTTATCTTTCGGGCTTTGATCCTCCTCAAGTTCATCCATCTAGACGGAATCGACAGAGCTTTGGTGTAGATTCCTGCCGACTCCTTGGGGTGGTGAGGTTAGGATTTCCTGTCGTGCATGTGCGGCGACAAGTTATGGTGTTAGGCACTTCGTATGATTCAAGGATTCAACGACGACCATTGCGGCTCTAGGGCGCTGGCCCTTAAGGGCCCGTGCACGAAGACTTCCCGGCTATCATCGACAAGGCCAGGTCTGCTCCGGTAGGGAGTGACGACAGCGGCGCGTCGACAGCTTGTTCTTGAGATAGTATTGGTCGTTTAGTGGTCTAAGTATCTCAATGTAATATTGAGAATGAGGGCCGAGGATAACCTAACAATTTTTTCTTGCCTAGTTCCCTCTCATGCTGGCTATACGGCCACCGCGCAAGCTGTGTATTGTCCTGGCCCCCTTTAGTCTTTCTGATCGGATTGGCAGCTGCACTACGCTGGATTGAGAACTGCCCTGAATGCCCTTGTAGCAGCATGCGGTAGGTGACTCAGCGTGAGGCGCCGATCGCAGCGGGACCTCCTATTTG
>NC_041392.1:4391314-4435586 GCF_002162155.2 Triticum dicoccoides
AAAAGCGGGAATCACCTTGCTTTTTTTGCTTTTTACTGTTTAAACTTTTTTCCTTTTTAAACATAATTTGTGATTTTAAAAATATTGCAAATTGTTAAGTGTTCGTGGATTCAAAAATTGTTCATGTTTAAAAAAATGTTCGGGAAATGATAAATGCTAACAGATTCAATAATAATCACTGAATTCAAAAAATGTTCATGATTTCAAGAAGAATGAAAAATAATTGTAAAGAAAATAAATTATTTTGATGAAAAAACAATTATGAAAATGTACTAATAATAATGAACATTCTTTATTAGATAAACTAATTTTCACTTTGGTTAAATGTTTTTAACTTTATGAACAAAACTTGTATTCAAAAACACTTTTTTCGACAAAATGCATGGACATATTTTGAATTTCATGAACATTTTCTGAAAATCTTTGAAAAAATTGGAATTTATGAACATTTTTCTCATTTGATAAAAAACATGCATTTTGATGAACATTTTTTAAATCTGATGAACAAATTTTAAATTTTATGAATTTTTTTACATTTATGAACATTTTTTGAAATTGTGAAATGTTCGTGAATTCAAAAATTGTTCATGTTTTTAAAAAACGTTCGGCAAATGATAAATGCTCACGGATTCAAAAAAAATCACCTAATTCAAAAAAAGTTCATGATTTCCAATAGAATAAATATTTTAATTTTAATGAAAAAAATAATTTTGAATTCACGAAAATGAAAATAAATTCGAAAAAAAAATTTCCAATTTTTTTTCTTAAATTGGAAAAGAAATTCACAAAAAAATGAAAAGTAAAACATACTCAATTTCATAAAAATGTTCATGATTTGAAAAAATGTTCACAAATTTGAAGGCTGTTTTCAAATTGAAAATGTAAAAGAACCATATTGATTTTTTGAATTGATGAACAAATTTGGAATTGGATGAACATGTTTTAAATCCGATGAACAATTGTTTACATTGATGAACGTTTTTTTACATCGATAAACAGAAAATGTTTATGAATTTGAATATAAAATTCGAAAAAACATGAAAAATAAAGAAGAAGAAAAGAGAAAATAAAAAGAAAAAGAAAGGAAAAAAGAAAAAAGGAAAAGAAGGAAAAAACAGAAAAAAAAGGGGAAATGGGCCGGCCCATACATACACCCACGCGCGAGGGTGGTGTATGCGCTACGTCGCAAGCCAACGACCTATGCGCCATAGAAGAGCCACCAATTGCAGCAACCACCAGCCACGAAAGGTAGCGATGACGCCAAATCCTATTCGGCGCCTTAAGCGCCGAATATAGGCATTATGGTACACAGCGCATCAAAGTACACGGCGCATCCCTTGGTTTTGGGGCATCCTGAAGGTTTATTTTCAAAGAAAACACAAAAGCAGAGCCACCATCTTGGTCTACAGTAACATCCTTCAAAGTACCACTGAACATAGTTCATCCGCTGAGCTGATCTTACATGCCACTTTGCCCTTCACTTGTACTGAATCCTCACTGGTTATGTATCTGAAACAAAGATGACCCGGTCGATAAGAGTTCATGAAAAGAAATGGTTATTGACACAATAGATGAATTCTTTAAATTCAAGCAGACAAGAACAACAAGATATTTCACAGAATAACGATGCAAACTAAACTGCAATTACAATCACTCACAGGGAGAGGTTACATTTAGTACGACAGCCTAACAGATAGTGATCATCCAAAATAGTAAAATAGTTGTGTTCTGCTAAGAGCATTTGTTTTTTTCCATCAAGTGCCCAAGAAGATCATAGATCGGCTCTCCTGAAAATGTTTTAATGGGAATACTTCCTAGAAGTTTGATATGTTGCCAGAGACATAAGCATGTTGTGCTGCCTACATAACTCAATATCCTGTAAGAAGAAAGTTCATTTCACAATTTCCAAATGAGCAAGCACTCCAAAAACTAACATCACTAAGAATACTCCAAAGTTCATATATGCATGAGTGGAGCAGTCAGGAACACAACAGACACTGTGAAGTGTGGAAGAACCATTTTGATATAAAGGTGCCCATTGCAATCAGGGATGTCTCATTTTGATTCATTTTTCACATGAACAGTAGGGAAGACCTTTACTCTTTATTTTTCCTTTTTCCAAAGTAAAAAAGTCACTTGGCTTAGCCGGTGTCATTACATGTTATAGCAGGTGAGAAGGCCACCAAATCGCCCACGCCCACAGCCGCGGCGAAGTCGTTTGAGAGCCATCTGCATGGACGGTCTTTGCTGAGGATCCTCAACAGTGCAATCCACGCCCAGCCTGAACATGGTAGCCATCTCCTCTATGTACCATGCTTGATCTGGGATGCCATTATCCACGGCAATCTTGAACCATTCCAGCGTCTTTGCCATCAGCTGACTGCAGTTGTCACGTGCCCATATGGCCAACTGACCATCCACCCCATTGGCCATCCGCCGTGTGATCGACAAGCTCCAGCAGCAGCACACCAAAGCTGTATATGTCTACCTTCTCCGTCAGCTGGCTTGCCGCCCTCCCATATTCTGCAATTAATCATTTATATGACTAGTTAGTAAATAACCACACTAGTTGTAAGATGGAATTAAAAAAAAGTCAGTACATGAACCGAACCCTCACCGTACCTGGAGCTGCATACCCAAAGTTATTGAGATGGGTGTGTTGTTATTGTTTGTAAGAGGAGGGTGCAGCAGCATCCACTCCACAACTTCCTCAAGGCTAATGCATTCGAATTCAGTTCCTCTAAACTAGAGATGCCAGGTGATAGTATCTTATTATTTGTCTGGAATGAGTTCACAAGAGTCTTTGGTTTTTCTCCTAAAAAGAATGAGTCCACATGGATCCCGATTTGTTGTCGCCAAGGGCAGACCAACAAGTTTCAGGAATCCAGATTGGTTGAGTGCTAGTATGTTAGGTACCTTGCATTCAGGCGGGAAGTTCCCAACCATTTGCTTGCCCTGTCCCTTGCAACTGGTAGAAGAGCAGGTCAAGCTCCTCCCTTGGCTTTGGGGCATCCTGAAGCTTTTCTTGCCAAGCAAAAAGAAAGCAGAGCCACCATCTGATCTGGAGTAGCATACACTTCAAACTTCAAAGTACCACAGAACATAAGTTCATCAGCTGAGCGGACCTCACATGCCACTACCTTTTTTCACTTGGATAACATCCTCACTGGTGATGTATCTGAAAAAAATAAAGTATGCGCCCAATACAATTCATGAAAAAAATGGAGATTGACACAACAGCTAAATTATTTATATTCAAGCAGACACAAACAGCAAAATCTTTCATAGACTCACAATTCGCAATGAGTATATATACATCTACTCATGGGGGGTGGTTACATTCAGTACTACAGCCTATCAGCTGTTCTGCATTTGTTAAATAGTCGTGTTCTGCATTTGTTCTTTCCCATCAGGTGCCCAAGAAGATCATAAATTGGCTCTACTGCAAATATTTACAGTGGCAATACTTACTAAGAATTGAAGATTTTGTTTTCAGAAACATCAAATGTTCTGCTGCCAACTTAAGGTGTTACTTCGCAAGTGTGAAGCAGTCAGGAACACAATAAACAGTGTTTCTGTAGCATTGTGAAAATCTTGCTGTTCTCAAAATATGCAACCACATCATGCACGGATAAAAGCAAGAACAAACACTATTACGAGAGAAGGCAACATTTTGATATAAAGGTGCCCGTTGCAATCAGGGATGTCTCATTTTGATTCATTTTTCACATGAACAGTAGGGAAGACCTTTACTCTTTATTTTCCTTTTTCCAAAGTAAAAAAGTCACTTGGCTTAGCCGGTGGCATTACAGGTTATAGCAGGTGAGAAGGCCACCAAATCGCCCACGCCCACAGCCGCGGCGAAGTCGTTTGAGAGCCATCTGCATGGACGGTCTTTGCTGCGGATCATCAACAGTGCAATTCACACCCAGCCTGAACATGGTAGCCATCTCCTCCATGTACCGTGCTTGATCTGGGATGGCATTGTCCACGGCAATCTTGAATCATTCCAGCTTCTTTGCCATCAGCTCACTGCAGTTGTCACGTGCCCATATGGCCAACTGACCATCCACCCCATTGGCCATCCGCCCTGTGACAAGCTCCAGCAGCACCACACCAAAGCTGTATGTGTCTACTTTCTCTGTCAGCTGGCTTGCCGCCCTCCCATATTCTGCAGTTAATCGTTTATATATTTTTTTTGAGATCTGTTAATCGTTTATATTACTAGTTAGCACAGTAGTTATAAGATGGAAATTCATTGCATGCACCTAACACATACCATACCTGGAGCTGCGTACCCAAAGTTATCAAACATAGTCCCCCCGATAGGCAATGGTTAGTTGAGCCCGGCCATGTTCATCTATGCAGCACCAAAACTGGCTATCACGGCCTTGAAATTCTGATCAAGAAGCATGTTGATAGAGGTGATGTTGTAGTGAACAATCGGTATATTGCATCCGTGGTGTAAGTGGCAGAGCCCTTGGGTGCTGGCTAACAGGATCATCTCCGACTTGAAGCGGTTCTCCATATTACCGTCCACTATTCCGTCCGAGTTCTGGAATACTTTTGAACTTCTTGACGACCAGCGTGGTTGGGTGGCCGATGCCAACGGTGCCCTCAACGTGGACTAAGAGCATCTCCAACAGCCGCTTGGTTGCCCGGCGCGCTATTTTTTTTTTAAATAGCGTTTTAGCACGCGCAGGAGGGTGTTTGCTTTACCAGGCGCTGCAAAATTCAGCGCGGGCGACCAGCCGGTGCTTGATTTTTTTTTGAAATAACACATAAAAAATATGAAACAAAACGTGTTCAAATTCATAGCATATTTCAAGCCCCACACCACAAGCTAGTTCATACGATGCAAATAAAACTAGATAAAACAATGCAACTAGATAAAACGATGCAAATAAAACTAGATAAAAATACTCCTCGTCCTCCTTGGTGGTGTAGTCCGATGACGTAAACGCGTCGACCCACCGAGAATCTTCCTCGTCCCAGGTTGACGCAGATCCCAGCTCGCACTAGGCTTCCGCCAGTTCCTTCCACGCACGCTTGTCCGCCCGACTCACAGCTTGCTCCGCCTCCTCTACGCCCAGAACTCATTCTCGGCAACGACGTCCTGCGAGAAGCGAGAAGCGCCACACCGCCATGGTGTGCTCATCCACCTCGGCGATGAGGTGGCGGCGCTCCCGCCTCTGCTGGATGCGGCGATCCTCCTCGGTGATTAGTCGCGGGGGAGGTGCGGCTTCCTGCGCCTGCTCGCGCGTCCGCACGTCGAAAAGTTCATCCGCGCCCGTGGACTCCCAAGGCGCCACACCGCCGCATCGTACGCGCGGGCGGCCTCGTGGGCGGTCTCGAACGTTTCGAGCCCAAGGCGTGTATCGCAGGAGCGGATCTCCGTGTAATACACGCCGGAGGGGCGGAAGCCGGAGCTGCTCCAGGGGCGCGGCGTCATGGCGGCGCGCTGGAGGCGGGGGGAGAAGGCGCAGCGGTGGCGGGGTGCTGGAAGAGACGGGGGAGAAGGCGCAGCGGTGGCAGGGCACCGGAAGATGCGAGGAAGAAGGTGTGGCGGGAGGCAAAGGGTGGCAGTTGGCGGGTGCCCACGCGCGGCTTTTAACCAGCGCACTGGACGACGCATGCCAAAACTGCCGCGCGCAATGCCGCTTTTTTCCCGCACGCCTTATTGGCAGTGTGCATGGGAAGAGGTTCGCTTCAAAGGTGCTCGAGCCGTCAGCCTGCACACGAATTATTTAACTATGAGAGATAGAGAGGGATGCTTATTGGTAATTAGTTTGAAAGCCAAATGTTGATAGCCATGACAAAGATCAGTGAATCTGAAGAATGTTTTGAACTTCTGAAATAGTTGAGGATCTTCCTTGAAGCTTTGAGTGAGAGACAACGAGACCTTGCTAATTTTTGGTGTACACAATGTATTTCGGGCTCGGCGGCGTCCTTGCTACTCCGGTCCCGGTGACCTGGATCTAAGCTACCCTCTCATCCGTCCAGCCGTCCACCTCCGTGCCCCATTTATCCCTGCGACGCTCCATTGCTTGCGCGTCCAGTGTCGCCCGTTACCTCTTCGTCGGCGGGCGTGGATCCCCTTCCTATGGTCGTGGTTCCGACCTATTCCCAATTTCTTCTCCGACTCTTGCTTCGACGACATGGGATTGCTCGGACTCTAGCCAGGGAGAAATCCTTGCATTCTATGCTAGCAGCGGCAACAACCGTGGGTGCCATCCCCTTCTTGAAGGCGCAATCATGGCCGTTATTTGGGCCTCCCTCTTCGAGCATCAGGGGAAACTCTAGGTCCAGTCTTCCATATCGGACGATGACGGTGTCTCGGTGCCGTACTCTTTTGTGCAGGCGTTGTCTTGGTTGCTCACGGCGTCCTCGGGTATGGATCGGGAGATGTTGGTCGTCGTGTTGTTTTTCTGAGCTACTTCTTTTTTTTAGGGAAGGCCATCATGGCTAGCTTTATTAAAAAATTAAACAGGGATTACATCGTCCACAAGGTTTGGAACTAGGCAGTCCGGAGGCTCCCCTATCCAACAACTAGAAATCTTATTACAAAAACCATGATTAGCTAGCACATGCGCCGCTTGATTAGAAGAACGATAACAATGTTTAAATTTGACCTTCCCGATTGACGAAGACACGTCCACACATTCCGCAAAGATCGCCGCCGCAGCATCCCACCATCTTGTCTGTCCAGTACAATAATCAATTACCGTCAAGGAGTCAGACTCAGCTTCCACTCGAGAGAACCCCAGAGAATTTGCAAAGATTAGTCCATTACGCATAGCCATAGCCTCCGTTGTCACCACATCTGCTACGTAAGGTATAAACCGACATTGTGCCGCCAAAAAATTACCATTACTATCTCTAAGAACAGCTGCAATGGCTCCTGCACCCTCATCCATATGGAAAGAGGCATCCACGTTTAGCTTCACAAACTTGGGTTCCGGCTTGCTCCATTTATGTTCATGTACAACGCGAATTTTTAAGTTGGCTTGATGAAAATTATTTGCAATTGCCAGGACCGAAATAGGCCATCTCGAGGGAGGTGGCGGTGATCCATCATGGGTGAGTTCACGGCGCACCCACCATAAGTACCAAGCCCCAACCGCTATCACCTGCTTTACATCCAAATTAGGCTTTATAGGGATCGGTCTGGAGTCTGCTAGGATCAGGTGTTCGAGTATGATTGAACCAAAGCGATCAATTAACTTCGCTTCTTCAACAATATCCAGTATACCCAGTCGAAGCCATAATTCCTTTGCATGTGTACAGTCAAAAAGCAGATGGCGTACACCTTCTGCGTCCTGGTGACAAATCGGACATGAGCCATTGGTACCCACATGTCTATTAGTGAGTATGGATCTTAGGGGATAATTCCATGAAGTGCACGCCAGCAAAAAATCTGAATCTTACGTGGAACCTACAGTTTCCACAGTGTAGGCCATACTTCTGGTAAGTTTGATCTAGCTGGGCGTGCCAATACATTTGCATGCGCCTGAAAAGATTGAATCCATTGTAAGCAGTACGCCGAACGAACTGAAAAAATACCTCTTCGATCTGGGTTTCAGGCACTAAAATCATCAAATGCATTATGATTAATTGGGATTTGCATGATCCTTCTGGCGTCGACAGGACTAAAAATAGAACGGATCAGGGGCTCGTCCCATGCTCCCGTATGAGGGTCAATGAGATCACTGACGACCGAGAGAATAGATTTTTTCTGAGCTACTTCTTAGGATGGCGAGTTTAGTTGTTTTTCTGCTTTTACTTTGGGATTAGTTTGGGTGTGCTTACACTCAATAATGATTTGGACTTTGCATTAGAATCTGGGAGGAAGACTACATATTAATGTAAGGAAAGTGTTTGCAGCCGGTGCGCCGGCCGAACGCTGCGCCGGACTCGCGCAAGCCACGGGATCGATCCAAATCCTGTGGCGCACAACTAATCCGTCGTGATGCACAAGCTAGTCAGGTCACGTCCTTTTTTAGAATCAATTAGGCCACGTCTAAGGACCCACCCACGCACCCCATCGTTCACTTTCTTTCCTTATCCATGACCACCGATTCATTGTAGACTTTTCTGCCTTCTTCATGCATCTCTCCTCTCTCTCCTGTTCATCTGCTACCTCGCATCGCATCGCCAGCAATGGCCATCCGACCACCTCCCTGACCGATGACGAGAATTTGCTGGAACCGGCTGATTGATTTTTGCTGGAACAACCATGCGCGCGTTGTTGCATAGATGAACCATGCATGCCAAAAAAAATGATGGAACAGGCGAACATAACTTTTTGCTGGAACCGCCTAAGTTTTTTGCTGCAACAGTTGGTGTTTTTGCTCCGGCCGGCATCGATGATTGTGACAACCATTGATGAAGAATCGAGACATATGACGGCTGCGTCGGGCCTTTTGCGGCAACCGGTGTCATTTTTTGCTACTACCATGTTGACGATTGCTACAACCATTCACGAGGACACCAACGGCGGCAATGCCCATTTTTGCTGCAAGCGCTGTCGTGTTTTGCTACTACCGATGTTGATATTTGTTACAACCGTTCACAAGGACACAAACGGCGGCGACGGTGACGATGTCCTTTTTTTTCCTACTAGCAGTGTTGATGTGTTTGCATCGGGCATGACATCAAGCTACAACCGGCAAGTCATTTTGCTGGGACATGTGTGAATTTTTGCTACGATCTGTGACAGCAGGGCATTTTTGCTACAGCCAGCGAGTTGTTTTACTGAGACCAGTGTGAATTTTTGCTACAACCTGTGATGGCAGGGCATTTTTGCTACAACTAGTGAGTAGTTTTGCTGGGACCCGTGTGTATTTTTTATGCTACCGGCAACAATAAACTTTTTTTGCTACAACTGACAAATCGTTTGCTGTGACCAGCCTGATTTTTTGCTACGCACGATGGCAAACTTATTTTGCTACAAATGACGAGTTGTTTTGCTTGGACTAGCGAGAATATTTGCTACGTCGCTGGAACTGGTGATCATTTTTGTTGGAACCGGCGAGAATTTTTATTGTGACCGGCGACTGGTGAGACTTTTTGCTGCGTCCCGGTGATGGTGAGCCATTTTTTTTGCTGGGACCGACAACATTTTTGCTGCGACCAGCATGATTTTTTGTCGCTGAGAATTTCTGGTGATTATTTGCTGGGATCGGGGAGATGATTTGCTAGGACTGGCGAGACGGCAAGCTGCGACCGGCAAGACGATTTGCTGGGACCAACACAGGCCATGTTACAATGAGCTTTTTGTGGGAGGCAACAACAGCGAGTTGCAACAGTGATGCATGGCGGCGACGGCGAGCTCGGACGGTGGACGGGCATTCACGGGAGCTGGGGCACCGCGAGTCGACGAGCAAAGCATCGACGCATGGAACCAGCAACGCATTTGCCGGATGACTGAGTGCTTGCGAGGCGAAGATGGCAAGTTTCCACGGCGATGCAAGGCAGCTACGATGAACTGCACGGTGGACAGGGCATTCATGGAAGCTGGGTGTTGCGAGTCAACGAGCAAAGCTATGAGGCATGGGCACGGCAATGACAGCCCGTTCCCTGCGGGCTGAGCACCCAGGTTCAGTTTTTGCATGTGTTCAGTGGGTTCAGTTTTATATGCCTTCAGTGGGTTCAGTTTTGCATGACAGAACTAGATCCAATGTTTACGGAGATGGGCGCATCCAATGGACGAGGGAGGACCGGCGGAGCGACTGGGCCGGTCGACCGGCACAGAGTAGCGCCCTTAATGTAAAGCAGATAGTTCGAACCAGATTTAAATGAGTTGTCCTTTTATATTTTTGCCACAAAAAATCGTCAAAGATCGACCACTTTTGCTTTGTTCGTCACTTTTTCCATGTTGTATTCTTGTAATATCTTGGCTTGGCTGTTTTAACGGTTAATGGAATTGTGTTACTTTTATCTACTTTTCAGTGTATATGATTTTTATTAAACTGAACTATTGCTGGAATATACTTCGTTTGTTGGCCTGATTAGTCATTGCACGAGTTCATTCACCTTATTGGCAATAGCGTCTGATGCCTCCTAGCTTCAGGACGCATAATCGTTAGCCTTGAGTCGCTTCATCCGCTCTTTGGAGACAGAAATAAATCCAAGTGTAACATGGTTTTCTTCACGCCGTTTCTTAATGCAAGAAGATAAGAGACTTGTAAAAATGTATTTTTTTTACGAAGACAACCTTAATTTTACTTCCGAGTTGGTTGACTGATGAATTAAAAATACATTTAGCCTCCCATGTATTTAGGCCTCCTTTAGTTTGTAGGATTTTTGTAGGAATTCTATAGGATAGGATTTGCAAAGAAAAAATTCCTTTGAAGCCCTTTGGTTTGTAGGAATGGATTCCTATTCCTATGTAGGATAGGAATCAATCCTTCACGTTTTGGAGGAAAAAAACATTAGCCTAGACTCAATGAAAAAATCCTATCCTATGCACCAAATGACATCTCTTTTTTTATAGGAATTGACATGCATGTCATCTCACTTCCTATGATTTTCCTATTCCTATAAAATTCCTATCCTATGAACCAAAGAAGGCGTCAATGTATGGAGGATTGACCACCAACATTGAAAAAACAAAAAAACAAAGTGAAGCCAACCATGATTAATCATCAGTTAAGGGCCGTCTCCAGAAATTTGAGGCCCCGGTGCAAAATGAAAAATGGGGCCCTAAAATTTCTAGAATGGGCAAGTTCTTTAAATCAAACACTGCATAGATTATAGGCTTATATCAAGATAATAATAATATAAGAAAATGGCTAAATCCTGAATATTGAATGAGCAACTATGTTGAAATCTTGGTGTGTGACAACTTGATCAACTAGCCTACTATATATCTTTCCTAAATAATTTGATTGATTGGCTGATGCATATGCAGACAATATATACTCACTAATATAAGTATGCAACAGAGCAAAGATAGTCTAAATTAAAAAGGGATTCAGTTTGAGCGCACCTAGTGGACAGATTAGTGATGCCCTCAGCTTGTGCGTTCCGATTTGCAACCTGCTGAGCGCCAGGTGGCCAACAAAATTGGGATCAATTCTCCATGCGGGCAATATCTGCGGCAAGAAAACGAATCGATCAAATGAGACAACGCCACTAGCCTCCGTCTTGGTGTGGCGGCGCCGCTTCCGTCGCGAGGAGTTTTGTCCCTTTTCGAGGACACCGTGCAGGGATAGATCGATCGGCAGCCGGCAGGCTGCATCGATCGGGACTCGCAGAAAGGCCCGGTTTTGGAGAGGCCCAGTTTGGAGAGCCAAAGGTAAAAGACCCGACCCTGCTATCACAATTTCGACCCATCAGTTTATGTAACGTCCTATATAAGATTGCATCGAAAGTGATTTCTAACCGTCTGAAACAAGTGCTTCCAGAAATAATTTCTGAGGAACAATCAGCCTTTGTCCCAGGAAGGCTCATAACTGATAATATCATCACAGCATATGAATGTCTCCATTTTATGAAGAGGAACAGGGCAAAGAAGAACCAGTACAGTGCTCTCAAATTGGACATGATGAAGGCCTATGATAGAGTTGAATGGGCATATTTGAGGGCGATCATGATAAAGCTTGGTTTTTCTGAAGGGTGGGTAAACATCATCATGGATATGGTAAGCTCGGTCAAATTTTCTGTCCTAATGAATGGGAGAAAGTTGGAGCAGTTTTCGCCTTCACGGGGTATTAGGCAGGGGGACCCTATATCCCCATACTTGTTCTTGATTGCAACAGAGGGCCTTTCGTGCCTATTAAAATCAAAGAGTGAGTCATCAAATCTTCATGGTATAATTGTGGCACCTATGGCGCCGCCAGTAAATCATTTACTTTTCGCAGATGACAGCCTGCTGTTTTTTAAGGCCAACAGTATGGGAGCTACAGAGGTCCACCAAACCTTGGATGTGTACTGCCAAGCTTCGGGTCAGCGCATAAATTATGATAAATCGTTAATCTTTTTCAGCAAAGGAGTTCCTGATAGTGTCCGCCAGCAAATCAAAGATATATTGCATGTACCCAATGAAACTTTGAATGAAAAGTATCTAGGGATGCCGAGTGACATTGGTACCTCTAAGAATGGAGGGTTTAAGTACTTGAAAGATAGACTCTGGAACAAGGTCCAAGGATGGATAGAGAAACACTTGTCTACGGCGGGCAAAGAAGTTTTGGTCAAAGCAGTTGCACAAGCAGTCCCGGTCTATTCCATGTCATGTTTCAAGTTGCCACGAGGTCTGTGCGAACATCTGAACATGTTGATTCGAAAATTCTGGTGGGGGAGTAAGAATGGAAAACATAAGCCTAACTAGGTATCATGGAAGGCCATGACACAACCAAAAAACATGGGGGGGCTTGGGATTCAAAGATTTTGAACTTTTTAACTTGGCCATGTTAGCCAAGCAGACCTGGAGAATATTGCAAAATCCCGAGTCCCTAAGTGCCCGCATATTGAGAAGTATTTACTTCCCAACTTCCCCCTTTTTGGAAGCTCATCTGGGTAGTCATCCAAGCCAAATCTGGCGAGCGGTAATAGAAGGGAAGGAAGTGCTAAAACAGGGGCTGATTAAACGGATTGGCAATGGAGAGTCAACTGATATTTGGAACGACAATTGGCTGCCCCGTACGGAGATGATGCGGCCCTATGGTAGCAAGGTTGTGAACCCTCCATCACAAGTCTCAGAATTGATAGATGCAACATCGGCCACATGGAATAATGAGAAGGTAGTACAAGTTTTTCTGCCAATGGATGTCTCAGTTATCCTGACCATACCCCTATGCACAAGGAATATTCAAGATTTCTGGTCATGGCATTATGAATCATCGGGGGTGTTCACAGTCCGGTCCGCATATGCGATGCTGGTTTCTACTAGGCAGAGGAGGGAAGCATGGCTTGAGGAAATCCCCGGCTCCTCGAGCCTGGACTCCGAGGGGAGCGCATGGAGATCGTTGTGGAAGACAAAGGTACCCGGCAAAGTCAGGATATTTCTTTGGAGGCTGGCGAGGCAATCTTTACCCATCGAGGATGTGAGAGCTCACAGAAATATGTCCACATCTAGCTCGTGCGGGCTGTGCGGGGCTTTGGATTCATGGCGTCATTCTCTTTTGGAGTGCACCTCCTCCAGGTGTGTATGGGCCCTGTCTGATGCGAGTTTAACAGAGCAGATGAGTGTATCGACAGAGCCGAACGCCAAGCTCTGGCTCTTCTCTTTGCTAGAATCGTTATCGCATGAATCATTTGTTCAACTAGCGGTGACACTATGGGCAATTTGGTGGGCTCGTCGTCAGGCAATTCACGAAGGAATTTTCCAGAGTCCACACGCCACACACAGTTTTGTCGAGCGCTTTATAGCCGAACTTCATAGTCTGGGAGATGGCGGGGCATCAGCTGCAACTGGTGGCACAAGGATTGTCCCCTGTACTCGGCCCAAGCCTCCGCCTAGAGGCTTTGCGAAGATCCACGTGGATGCAGGGGTTGGCCGGTTCAATAGAGGTGGCTCGGCTGCGGCAATATGCAGGGATGATCAGGGAAACTACCTGGGTAGCTCGGTATTGGTGATCCCGGGGGTAGTTGATGTGGCGACGTTAGAAGCCATCGCCTGCCGTGAAGCTTTGTCCTTGGCAGAAGATTTGAACGTTCATGACCTGATTATCGCTTCGGACTCCAAGCAGGTGATCAACGACATAGATTTGCTTTTGAGCTGCTGCTTTTAATTGTACCTTTGTTTTTGAGGGCCGTGCATCTAATGGTGATGCTCATACTATAGCTAGATCTTTGCTTCCTCTTCAGCGGGGGCGCCATATTTGGCTTGTTCTTCCCCATGCAAACTGTATCCCACAAACTGTGGCTTATAATCAATAAAGTGTGTTTTACCCCTCAAAAAAAAGCTGACCGGGCCTAATTTTATTCCAACTGTGAAAAAAAAGACCAAAACAAACAATATAGTGGACACTGGCCCAAAATCGGGGGCCCCTGCAATTTGGGGGCCCTGTGCGGTCGCACTGTCCGCACATGCCCTTGGACGGGCCTGTCAGTTAATGTAGTAAGACCAGGTAGCAACACGTGAAAGAAATGAACAACACAACAATCAATATAGGTGTTTGTTAGTCCAAGACAAAATCTTACTCGCTCCTTTCCGGTTTATAGGGTTTATCTCAAAATTTTAGTTTTTCCATTTTATAAGGCTCAATTTGGTTGTTCCCCATCACATGTTCAGACTTTAAGGTGCATTAAATCATTGCATGCAAGTACTAAGAGAAAACTGACCAAAGCATGCACTTTATGCATGCATGCATTGCAATTAATGCATTCGTAAACATAATTTTTTGAGAAAAACAAGAGCATTAATTGAGTGCTTTTGCAAACTACAAAAAATATTTCACCACTCATCATCTACCTTGGTTGGTGAGATTTTTTAATTGAGCCTTATAAACCGGAAAGGAGGGAGTATACCAAGATTGCATTCATTCATGCAACGCATACTTTTTCTTTGAGAAACACACTACAATGACAGATACTCACATACACGCTCATACATTCACCCCCTATAAACACACACTCACACACACATGCACGCGTGCACCCATACACACGTGCGCGCGCGCGCACACACACACACTATGAGCACCTCCAAGAGATCGAGCCGGCGGGTTTTGCATTTATGAGCAACGTGATGTCAAACCTGGGGTTTGATCCCCGTTGTGCTAGGGTAAAACCACCCTTGTAACCACCCAACCAGAGATTGGGGCACATACCTAGCATCCACACTACTTAATTTTGATGTGCCTTGATTAGTAAATATAAAATTAATCACTCATCTGAAAGAGAATTACTTTGAATTACCCTTTGCCACAAATATATTATTCTATGGAGCATCTTATACTAAGGGATGCTTAGTTTGCTACAAATATTTCGCTTGCCAATATATTGGCAAGGTAAAAAATTTATCAATCATTTGATTTTGATTTAACTCCAAAAGTTGCAAATGCCAGCGGTTTCTTTTCTCGTCGATAGTTTCGGTTGTTCTTTCGGTGGGGTGTAGCTTCTCCTGTTTTCTCGTGATCTGATTTGTAAGAGGGTCTCCTCATCACCATGGATCAGTTTGGCTGAGTTGCTCTATATATAAAGTGGGCGATGGACATTTTTTTCGTATTGCTTTCGTTGGAGATTGTCAAACTCCTTAATGCCCATAGTAAGTTTTTTCTTCGGGATTAGCATTTTTAGGAATTTCTTTGGGATTAGTTTGCGTGTGCCAACACACAATAATGGTTTGGGCTTCACGTTAGAATCTGGGAGGAAGACTACATACTTATGTAAAGTAAATAGGTTGAACAAGAAATAAAAGAACTGTTATTTATATTTTTGCCACAAAATAAAAATCCTCCTAGATTAACCACTTTTGTTTTGTTCTTCACTTTTGTCACGTTGTGTTCTTGTAATATCTTGGCTTGGCTGTTTTCAGGGTTAGTGGAATTTTGATTGCTGGAATATAGTTATTGTTGGCAAAATTAGTTGTTGCACGTGTTCACCTTGTTGGCTAAGCATCCAATGCTTTGCTACAGAACACGTATTGGTTAGCCTCGCGTGGCTTCATCCGCTCTTTGGAGACTCAAAAACAAATTGCGCGTAACATGAATTTCTACACCCATTTCTTAATGCAAGAAGATAAGAGACTCATAGGTAGGTAATGGGGTCACATACTACAGAAACGTATTGTTGACAGAGACAACCTTAATTTCACATGTTTGAATTGCCAGAGGATAGTTGACTGATGAATTTGAAATCTCCTTAATGCCCATTGACAGAGACAAACCGGCAACTCGTTAAACAAACTAGTAAATTAAAAATACAATTTTAAAACACATACCAACAGCGCTAGCACAGGTGGAAGGGAACCATGCTCGCTCTTGTATTTAAATGTACGGAGGCTTGGTCACCAACATTGCAAACACAAACAAACCAACGAACAAAAGTGGTGAGAAATGTCCATGGCATGGATCTTGGTGCTATTGCCATTCGTAGCCTCAGCGGCCATCGCCTGTAGCTCCTTAGCGAAGCCTGGCTGCCAGGCGGGATGCAGTGACGTCGACATCCCCTACCCCTTTGGCCTCGGCGCCGGCTGCTTCCTCCCAGGCTTCCAGATCGCCTGCAACAACATGACCGGCGACGGCGAGAAGCCATTTTTTACGGATGCCAAGATGCGCCCCTAGCACGTACAGCTGCTAAACCTGACCGTGACGTCAAAAATTAAGAATCATTCGCTTAGACTCCAAAAGTTGCAAATGCAATGGTTCCCCTCACACTTGCAGACCAAATGTTGGAAACCTTTGGCTACCTTAATTTTGGCTTGGCAAAATGTAGGCGGGGCAAATATATATCAAACCATTTGGTTGCTAGAAAAAAAAACCAAGCTGCGTGTTCGCATGGGTGTTTACTAGTTGGTCGCTTTAGTTAAGAAGCTGATGCAAGATGAAATGCCAAGGGAACTTCAGACACTTGACCTGAAAATTGTGAGGCTTCTACCATGTTACCCTAGCTTCCGTCACCAACATATATCTTAAAGTGTAAACTTTAGGTAAACAATTGCCTTGGTGTGCCGCCTTGGTTTATTAAGACCTGTATATGGACATACTTTTTTTAGATAAAATATGGACATACTTTTCGATGTTTGAATGCTTTCAACTTGAAGATTCTCAAACTTTATAATGCCCGTAGGATTAGTTTGGGTGTGCCTAAACTCAATAATGGTTTGCACTTTGCAATAGAATCTGGCAGGAATCGAAGACTACATATTTATGTAAAGCCGATAGGTTGCAGCAGATTTAAAAGAATCATCCTTTATATTTTTTCTATAAAAAAAATCCTCAAAGATTGACCACTTTTGTTTTGCTCTTCACTTTTGCCATCTTGTATTCTTGTAATATCTTGGCTTGACTGTTTCAAGGGTTAATGGAAGTATGATGCTTTTATCTACTTTTCGGTGAGTATGATCTTTTGTAAACTGAATGATTGCTGGAATGTAGTGATTGTTGACCGAGTTAGTCGTTACGCACGTTCACCTTGTTGGCTAAGCATCCGGTGCTTTGCTGCAGGAAGGGTAGTGGTTAGCCTCGCGTGGCTCCATCCGCTAGTTGGAGGCTCAACATAATCCAAGTGTAACATGGTTTTCTAAATGCAAGAGGATAAGAGACTCGTAGATAGGTAATGAGGTCACATACTACAGAAATGTATTACTGACGGAGACAATCTTAATTTCACAGTTTAGAAGTGCCGGATGATAGTTGACTGATGAATTTGAAATATATTCTTGACGGCAGCAAACCACCGACTCCTCAAACAAACTAGTTAATTAAAAAAATACATTTTTCAATATTTTTAAAACACACACCAGGAGTGCTGGTGGTGGGGAGCTATTCTCTCGCTCTTTTGTATTTAAATGTACGGAGGCTTCGTCCCCCACATTGAACAAACAAACAAACAAACAGAAGTGGTGAGAAATGTCGATGGCATGGATCTTGGTGCTATTGCCACTAGCTGCATCTGCAACCACCGCATCTAGCTCCTTGGTGAAGCCTGGCTGCCAGGCGCGATGCGGCGAAGTTGACATCCTCTACCCATTCGGCATCGGCGCCGGCTGCTTCCGCAGGGGCTTCCAGATCGGCTGCAACAACATGACCGGCGGCGGCGCCGATAAGCCATTCCTGGCGGATGCCAAGATGCGCTCCGAGCCCATCCTCGTGTTGAACCTGACCGTGACACCCCGCGCGAGGGTCCGGCTGATGGTGCCAGTGGCTTACCAGTGCTTTGACGTGACCGGTAACAAGACCACCAGCTTCGACGGCCAGCTGAGAGTCAACCCGGTGGGCGTATACCGCATCTCCGACACCGCCAACGAGCTCTTCGTCCTGGGCTGCGACGCGTTCATCTACGGCGGCAGAGGAAGTCGACGACGCCAAAATCCAGAATCATACTCGTATTTCAGCGGGTGTGTGGCCTACTGCAACAGTAGCAAGAGCGCGCGCGACCGAAAGAGCAATGGCGTCGGCTGCTGCCGCGTCGGTATCCCGCAAGCCCTCCTCGACACCAGGATGACGTTCGGCGATTGGCCGCATGCAGGCATAGACTTCAGCCCCTGCAACCACGCCTTCATTGTGGAGAGGAATCACTATGTATTCCAGGCCGCCGACTTGAAGAGGACGCCGGACCCGGCCAAGCCGTGGAGAATGCCGCTTTGGCTCGACTGGGCCATCCGCAACGGCAATAACTCCTTGTCATGCCCCCTGGCGAGAGAATCACCGGGATACGCTTGCGTGAGCAAGCACAGCGAGTGCGCAAATTCCACCAATGGTATGGGGTATTTTTGCAAATGCAAGAAAGGATACGAGGGCAACCCATACCTTGATAACGGATGCACAGGTAAGTAATTTCTGTGAGTTTTGCTAACTCTCAAGTGCAAACGCAGTTGAATTTGCCTTTTCTTCCTTTTAGATTTGGATGATCAACTTGTCTTCATGTTTAATTACGTGTTTTATGTAGATATCGACGAGTGCAAACAGCCACGGTCACATTCATGCTTCGGCAAGTGTACCAACATGGATGGATCTTTCGACTGCAGGTGCCGACGAGGATTTCAAGGCAACGCCAGCCAACCATTAGGCTGTGTCAAGTCCATACACACAGGTGAGCACCATTATACCTTACCTTCCTTCAATCAATTATGAAATATGATGTCACGATGTATTTATTTGGTGTCATAGATGTTGGTATATTTTTCTTTAGGATTGAGCAAAACTTAAAGAAGTTTGACTTAAAACAAGCCTATAAAATAACCTTTTGGAAAGGAGGGAGTAGGTGCAAAGATATATTTTTTGAAATGGTCACCGCCACTTGAATATATTTCAAACATAGCAGTTGAGTACAGAGCTCACATGTTTTGTGAGGAGAGGAAGTCACGCCACAGCCCGGCGTGTTCCTTTAGACTCCTCGGTTTGAGCCGAGGAGCCCATATAGTCATGTCATCAATAATAGCTCTAATGGAATCAGCAGTGGGAAGGTCTATTCCGTGGAAAACTTTTTTGTTTCGTGCGTCCCAGATCTTCCAGAGGATGATTAGGAGCATGAAGGAGCGGACTGAAGTTGGCAATGCAGTTGGTAACCTCGTAGAGAAGAGGTCACCAATAGGAGAAAAGCACGGGCGAATGGAGGTAGCCTGCCAAATCCTCCAAGCTGCTGGGCATGTGAAAAACAGGTGCTCTCGATCTTCAACCTGGTGAGAACATCTTGGACATGCTTTTGTGTCCAGGATGTTTTTTTTATGCAAGTTCTTCCGGGTGTTAAGACGATCGAGGTAGAAGAGCCATCCGAAGATCATAACCTTTTTGGGCACTTTTGAGTCCCAAATGGCAACGAGTATGGGATGGGAGAGATGATCCGAGAGAGCCACATACGCACCCCGGATCGAGAAGGCGGACCCGTTGAGCAGACGACGAGTGTCCGGTACCTGCGAGAGAGCACAATCCTGCAACAAAGAGTTTAGAGCGGCAAGTTCTACAATCGCAGTAGTGGTTAGCCGATTACGAAGAGCAAGTTCGATCCCTTCCTGCATAATTGTAACTGCCATGGCATTTTGTTTTGTATGGTGGGAAAAAGGGCTGGGTAGACTATAGCCAGAGGTTCTGGCTTTAGCCATCGATCTAACCCGAAGAAGGTGGAGCAACCGTCTCCAACAGTGCACTGGGAAATCTCTCTCAAGTTCTGTAGGTGTTTGAAAATAGTCTTAGCAAGAAAGGAGCAGTTCTTGACAAAGCCAATGTGGAGAGGTGAGTGATGCAAAACCCAATCCTTCCAGAGGAGGGAGGAGGAGTGTAAATATTCGTGAGCAAATTTCAACAGTAGGCAAAAGTTTTGTGCGTGGAGGTTTTTAACACCCAAACCATCTGCATCTCTAGGAGTGCACACTTTATCCCAAGCAACCAAGCATTTAGCCCCAGAGCAGGTCTCATCATTGGACTAGAAGAAGGTGCGTCTATGTTTATCAATCGCTTCAATAACCTGGACGGGCAGAGAAAAACAAAGCATGAAATACGTGGGGAGACTGTCTAGGACGGCAGAGAGGAGAACTAGTTTGCCTCCACGTGAGAGGAGTAAGGCACACCAGCCAGCTAGATAGGTGTCGCATCGGTCAATGACAGGCTGGAAAGCAGAGGGCGGCAGTTTATGCGGGGAGAGGGGCAGTCCTAGGTAGGTTTGAGGAAAGGAGGAGATGTTCGTTCCAAGGTCTGAGGCCATTTGAGTGGCATCCTGCGGATCCACATTTAGGGGGATGAAGGTCGTTTGGTGAAGTTGATCTGAAGGCCAGTGGATGTGGCAAAGGTGTCTAGGGTGTGTTTGAGGTGCTTGGTTTCATTCGTGGTAGCTTTAACGATGATTAGAGTATCGTCCGCATATTGCAGAATAGGGCACGGGAGGTGGGGACACAAGGGATGTAGGGCCAGTTCTTTTCGGCGATTCTCCCAGAATCGCGCCCCTCCCAGCTTCTCCCAGAATCGCCACTCCATATTTTTTTACAAACCTATCTAGTTAAGGTCTAATTAGCTAGGATTGTAAAAAAACATATGGAGTTGTGATTGTTGGAGAAGCTGGGGAGGTCTAGTAGAAATGGCCCGTAATAGAGTACCATCCTTGTGGGCGTTAATGATCATTTGTTGGAGAATGTGAGCCATAATAATGAATAGGTAAAGTGATAGGGGGGTCACCTTGCCGGAGTCCTCTCTTGCACTGGATCCACTTCCCTGGGATGCCATTAAGCATAACCGCGGTGGGCCCAGTGGTCAGCAGAGAACGGATCCAGTCACACCAGCGAGGTGGGAAGCCCCTAACCTGTAAGGTATGGAGGAGGGAGGACCAACAGATTGAGTCGAACGCTTTCCGAAAGTCTAGTTTGACGACGATGGCTGGAGCCTTTTTCTTGGCGCAACAATGAAGAATGTCGGCGGCATAGAGAAAGTTTTCCGAGATATTGCGACTAGACAGGAAGCCAGTTTGATCGGCGTGGACCAGAAGAGGGATATGGGCTTTTAGTCTGTTGGTTAGAAGTTTGGTGACACCTTTAATCGGGCAATTTTGAAGGGAGATGGGGCGAAAATCATTTGGGGGCCTGGCATCAGTATTCTTCGGGGGAAGAATAATGAGGGCTCGGTTAAGGCAGGAGATGTCTGAACGCAAGGCATGAAAATCTGTGAAGAAGTTGTGGATTTTTCCTTTGAGAGTATATGCCAAAATTCCCTATAGAACCCAGGGCCAAAACCGTCCGGGCCAGGGCTAGCATTTTATTCATGGACAAGAAAGCATCTGAAATCTCGTCATCTGTGAAAGGATCATCCAGAGAGCGAAGTTGGGGAATAGGTGAGGGATAAAGATCTAGAAGGGAGAAGGACCAAGTGGGTTGAAAAGCGGTGCCGAGAAGGGAGGTGTAGTAGTCAGAGAGGATTTTTGATTTAGCGTCATGAGAAAAGAACATTGAGCCGTTCACCTCCAGGACCGTGATCTTATTTTTGCAAAGACGGGCAGAGGCCGAGGCATGGAAGAAGCGAGAGTTTTCGTCTCCTTCCAGCGCAGTTCAGATTTTCCCACGTTGGATCCAGTACAACGCCTTCTCACGAAGAGTGTGTTGTATAACTTTGATGACAACCCGCCGAAGTGCAAGCTCGAGGGGCAAAAGAAAGCGAGATTCTTCAATAATATCAAGAACAGATATAACGGTTTTGCAATTCTTTTCACGAGTGTTCAGAGGAATAGCAGAGCGCCTCCACCTTTTAAGATCAGAGCGCGTCCGTTTGAGGGCGGCAGCAAGGTTCAGGGCATGGTTTGAACGTATACGGGCCTCGGCCCAAGCGGTTTGAACAATAGTAAGGCTGGCCAGGCGAACAGCCCAATGGTTTTCAAAGCGAAAAGGAGCGGGGCGAGGGATCAATGATATGGTGTCAATCGAGATTAGAAGGGGAACATGATCGGAGATATAGCGGGTTAGTGAAGCAATAGTGGTGTTTGGGAAGAGGAGGTCCCAGTCAACATTGATGAAAACTCGGTCTAATTTTTCGAGGGTGGGTTTATCTCTCTTGCTCGACCAAGTGTAACAACGGTCAAGAAGAGGGAGCTCGATTAGACCATGATGGTGGATAAAAGCGTTGAACATGTCAGCTTCAGATTGCCTGAAGTTCATCGTGTTTTTGTCCGAGGGGAGCCGTAGGAGGTTGAAATCGCCCAAGATGAGCTAGGGGGTGGGCGAGGGGGGAACGAATGAGGCTAGCTCAGACAGAAAATCATGTTTGAGAGCATGGTCAGTAGGTGCAAAGATATCATTCATTCCCAATCATATTTACCAACTCCCTTTTGTTTTCTTGAATGCAATCAGTATTCTCACGTGAGTAAGCTCTATGTGTATTAGCTCGTGAACCATGCAAAAAGAGTATACTGCATGCAAAAGAAGCTAATAATCAGTTAGGCAATGTAAATAGTATTCAAACGTCTGCTAAGAAATTTAGGTTGTAAAAATATATTATTGCAAGTGGCAACAACCCCTAAATAAAATGGTTGTAGAACATATATAAGAATGGAGTACCACCATCTTTTATAGAAGAAGAAAAAATACACAATCAATAAGCAAGCATTTCATATCCATAGAAGAAACAAATAAAACCATCTAGAATATATGTACAATTAAATGTGCCATGAAAGTATATAATTAGACATTGGTACTAATAGATAAATCCAATCCAAAATTTTGAAACAGAAGTCAAAACTCTCTCTGGCCGCACACACTCTTATTTGCATCATCTGCCTTGTGATCCACCTAGGATTTTGGTAACTTGCTGGTTATCGGACTTGTCGGGTGTTAATTACTGGCCCTCCTATTAGTTGGGTTACTGGAATATGAGATAAATTTTGGTCAAATTTTTGAACTTTTAGAAATTTGAATTTGGTATAATCAGTTGATTATCGGTGTGCTGGTATCTCTCCTTTTACCAAGACTTCCCATCCTGGATCCAACCTCATATCTCTTCCCTCACTTATTTGAGTTATGCCATCTCAAACCCTAAATACATGCCCCATCGATCTGTATTTTGCAGGTTTAATCATTGGTCTATCAGTTTCAAGTGGCCCAATTATTCTACTTCTGTTTATCGGCTCAAAGATAATAATTCGCAAGCTTAAACATCAAAAGGAACAAAAGTTGCGACAGAGGTTCTTCAATGAAAATCGTGGACAACTGTTGCAGCAATTGGTATCTCATAGGTCAGACATTGCAGAGAGGATGATCATCCCATTAAAGGAACTAAAAAAGGCCACAAACAACTTTCACCCAACTCGTAAGCTTGGTGGTGGCGGGCATGGTACCGTATACAAATGAATTTTGTCAGACTTGCATGTTGTGGCCATCAAAAAGTCAAATATTGTGGTCAAGAGTGAGATTAACGAGTTTATAAATGAAGCTGCCATACTCTCACAAATCAATCATAGGAACATCGTAAAACTTTTTGGTTGTTGTCTTGAGACAGAAGTCCCTTTATTGGCTTATGAGTTCATTTCCAATGGAACCCTGTGTGATTATCTTCACAAGACACCATTAACATCAATACCATGGCAAGACATATTAAGGATTGCGGCAGAAATTGGCAAAGCTCTTGCTTACCTTCACTCGGGTGTTTCCGTCCCCGTAATACACAGAGATATCAAGTCTACCAATATACTTCTTGATGATGCTTTGACAGCAAAGGTGTCTGACTTTGGAGCTTCAAGGCACATTCGATCAAACAGGGATAACAACAGCGGTGCAAGGAACTTTAGGGTATTTAGATCCTATGTACTTTTACTGTGGCCGGCTAACAGAAAAAAGTGACGTTTATAGCTTTGGAGTAGTTCTTGTTGAGTTGCTTACGAGGAAGATGCCAATTACATATAGATCGTCCAAAGGTGATGGGCTTGTTGCACAGTTTATTGAACTACTTTCAAGAGGTAAATTGGAAGAAATACTGGATCCACATGTCATGGAGGAGGGAGGTAGCCAAGTTGAGGAAGTAGCTGCTCTAGTTGTGTTGTGCACGAAACTGAGAGCGGAGGAGCGACCAACCATGAGGTCAGTGGAGATGACACTGGAGGCCCTTCAAGGACCCAAAGAGCGTGTTCGGGTTAGGGATGATTTACTTGCAAAAACTAATGAGGGGAGTTATTCGGCAATGAGATACACATCATCTATAAGAAGGACAAGCTCGGAGAACGTGAGCAGACAATATAGTCAAGAAGAAGAATATCTGTTATCCGGGAGCAACCCTCGATAGTCTTGCTTACAGTTTACATGTGAAAGAGCTGTTATGTGTAGCTGCTTTTTATATACCATGTGTGTGTCTCTTCTACTCCTAATGGAGCAGTTGGTAGTCTCCGCCGGTCAATTTTCGTCCCACCTCCGCTGGTTTTTTTTCGTCCTAAAAAAATCTACGAAATTTCGTAGGTTAACCAGGGACAACTCCCACCTCCCAGGGTTTTTTTCGTCCCATCTCCCATGGTTCCTTTGATACCTCGTCCCACCTCACACTGAGCCGCCACGGACCGCAAAAACCGCCTACCTTACCCAAATCAACAAATCTCTCTCATTAATGCAAATTTCTTTAGGAAACAAATAATAGATTCTTTTCTACCTTAGCCAAATCAACGGATCTCTCCCATTAATGCAATTTGCTTTAGCAAACAAATAATAGATTATTTCCTACCTTAGCCAAATCAACGGATCTCTCCCATTAATGCAATTTGCTTTAGCAAACAAATAATAGATTCTTTCCTACCTTAGCCAAATCAACGGATCTCTCTCATTAATGCAATTTGCTTTAGGAAACAAATAATAGATTTTCAGGAAACAAATAATCTCTAATCACCAAAAAAACCAGGGCGGGGGAATTGGTCCCCGAGCGTTTCCTCCTCACGTTCGCCCCCGCCGCTCTAGGGTTGTGCTCTTCTCTGGCGTCGGCGCGTCGCCCTCGGCCCGATCACCGGTCGCCGTCCTCCACCGCGTCGGCGGCGGCGCCACGGCGTGGCGCCACCTGCTGCTCCTCCTCACCGCCCTAGTGCTCGCGTTCGCGCTCCAGTGGCGCGGCGGCTGCGTGGACGACGCCGGCTCCCCTCGCCTGGCCGTGCCGGCCCCGTCAAGGCTGCAGTCCCTCCACTCCTCCGCCGCCTCCTGCGTCGAGGTGCTCGCCGCCCCCGCCGCCCCCGCCTTGCCCTACCTCCGCGGCTGGTCCTTCCACTTCGACGCGTCGGACACCCACCACCCCAAAGTACTACCTTTCCAATCTCACCTCCGCCCTCTTCCTCGCCGGTCGCCGGCCGATGTGTCCGACCTGTGAAGCAGGAAGCTTGTCCGATGAGAGAAATCCCTGCCTCACGATTTGCTTCGTGAAGGCCAGAATTTCGCTCTTTGTTTGTCTACTGAAAAACCTCCATGTGGGGATAGATGTCATCATAGAATGCGTGCAGTAAAATTATTCTGACTGTATTCTGTATCATTATTTTGGTTAGTCTAAAAGAAATAATTTGGTTAGATTTGTCTTGAAGAATAGATTCAACCTATACTTCTAGGTTTTGATACAGAAAATAGAAATTTGTTGCCAAAGATGTGTATGAAGACTATTTCAGTATCTGGAAGTACACTTGTGACCGGAGGCATGGCCGCTGTTGCTGCCAACATAGTGGCAGTGAGCGCAATCTGGGAGTAACAAGCACACTGTTTAGTAGGTGCGTTGTCCCTAGATTTTTTTTATCCATGAGTATACCGTAGTAAATTGCATACCTCACTGGTGTACAGGGATCTAGGATCATGTAATGTAACAAAACAATGATCCATTATGTTCCACTGGCTCTGATCTTAGTTAAAACTTACCTGTAATTTTTATCCTTATTTTATTTATTCGTAAGGTATCTGACAAATGTGTTTGTGGCATAGTTCCCAACTAACCGTTGCTGATATTTGTTTTTAGGAGGGGATGGAGAGCTTTACAAATGGGAATGTTAGGTTATTGAAGCATGAACGCAGCATCGTTGCAGAGGATGATCTTGACCGTCGGTGGCAGGAAGCCACTGGAGAGGCTGTTTCCGAGGTCTCCAACCGCCCTGCACTCACTGTCCATCCAATCGGTTGGTTCTGCATTCATCTGTCTGTATCTTGTTTAACACACAGGTGCAATCAAACCTCGATGTGTTATGTGTAAAATCCTATTAAAATATGTAAATATGATACCATAAACAAATTGTTAATACATTCAAAAGTTACTGCACCTATTCTTCTAGCATACAGGCGGTTAATTATATTCTATATTTTTCCTGATTTCCCTGTATACTGTGAGCCTGCGATTGTTTGGTTTCATGGTTTGTGAGCAATGTCCATGCTTTTCAACCCACATGCATACAGGCATGTTGATTACTAATTAGTGGTTCCTTCTTACCACAATCATTGTTTTATAATTGATGGTTTGCTCATTCTTGTGAATCTACTTCTGAAGGTGTGCCACATCTGAGGGAGGATGAGACCCCCCCCCCCCTCAAGGTGGGAGGCCTGGATGGGCAGCGGTGCCAAACCCTCGAATTGGCCCATGGTTCCGGTTGATGCAAAAGGTTGCTGCAGACCAAGGTCTTGTTCCAGAGTTTGAGGTACGTTGCTTCCTTGATGCCTTTTCTATTTCCGAATCAACTGATTTTAATACTGATTGCTTTTGAAGATTACACTTGAAGCTACTCACCATGGACCACCATGAAGCTACTCACCATGGCCGATGTGTCCGACCTGCTGATCTTTTGCTTGCTTGCCAGGTGTGCGTGCAAACGAGCACCTCCGCAGGCCTGGACCAGATCCTGCCATGGCTCTTCTACCACAAGGTCATCGGCGTCGCACACTTTTTGCTCTTCGTCGAGGGCAAGGCCGCCAAGCCCAGCGTCGCCGGGGTCCTCGAGTCCATCCCCGTGCGTTCCTCGCTTGAGATTTCCAAGAATCCAGTAGTACCAATTTCACTCTGCTTGTTCTCAATCTCTGACTCTGTTTCTCTTCTTCTTCTTTAGGGGTGTGAAGGTGGTGTACAGGACCAAGGAGCTTGAGGAGCAGCTGGCCAGGTGGTGCGAAACAATCTTCGCCGCCCGCGTGCCTCGTTGGGCTATACACAAATTCATTTCGATGCCCATCCTGATGATGTATATGTTTCACCTGCAGCCGAATCTGGAACGAAACCTGGCTCGCAGGATTCTTCTACAAGCCTTGCAACCACAAACTGTTTTGAAGCAAGCACTCAACATGGAGATGGCCATTGTGATGGCCCGGGTATGTATGTTTGTTTTCGGCTTATCACCAGCAATTATTAATAGTGTTCGTTTAGTGTATTGTATTTATCATAAACAAAAAGCATTTTTCTTCATGGTAGGAATCTGGCATGGATTGGATAATGCATGTTATATCCCGGTAGTATTCCATCAGATGGCTATTAGCTGACGTCCCCGATGATGTTGACATGGTTATTTTTCCTAACTATGTAAGTATACGGTGGTCCTAATACACCTGCTGGACTTCTTATGCATAGTAATTAACTTGCATGTCTGCACTCTGCAGGAAAGCAGCGTCGAGCGTGATGATATAAAAGATCCATTCAGTGAGGTAAACCTTCTCTGTATTTAAGAACATAATTTCCTCAAGTTCCGTTGGATATAATGTTGGCTGATGTAAACAACTTATGTCTAAATACTCTGATATGAATTTTGTTTGTTCGGTTTAGTCTGAAGTATGATACTGTGCTATGATTTATGTGTGTCTGATACTGTTTACATTTGCTTGAAAAAATAGTTTCGAGTTGCCTTGTTATCTGCATAGCTTGCCATACTTCTGTTTAGCCTATAATCCCAGAAATAAGTTCTTATGCTCTTTTAGTGTAGACTGGGCATGGATCTAGCTAATTTTGCATATTACTCCGAAAGAAAAGAGAAGAGAATGAAAGAATATTATACGTCTGGTATGTGCAACAAGTCATCACCAGCAACAGATTGAGTAACTTTGATGAATTTTGACATTTAATTCTTTGATGCTTGTTAAATTTAATTAAGAGCGCTGAACCTAGGTGTGTGCAGCCTTGCTTCTATCTGGAGCAGTTGGTAGGATTGCGTCCACGGCACGTTTTTTTTGTCCCACCACTTTCGTCCGGTTTTTTCCGTCCCACCTCCCACCCCCACATGCATTTTATTCTCTTTACAAAATATTACAGAAGAAAAAAAAACGTGCCGCCACTCCTCCCTCGATTTCTGTCTAGGGTTCCCTGCCTCTGCTTCCACCATCGCGGAAGCCGAGGGCACGCCGCCGCCTCTGGCGATCCCTAGGGCCGCCGCCTCCGTGGATGAAGTGGTTCCATTCGATCGGTACACAAGAGGAACCCATCTGTGGCCACATCACCCCTGACATGTTGATGTGCATGGAGTATTCATATGATACACAAGGACAGGAAATCTAGCAAGTAATGTTCTAATCAGTTGGGTTATCCCCTTTTGAAAAAAAATCTTAATCAGTTTATTGGTTGATTTGATTGCATTACGTTATTTCTAATTATGTTCGAATTTAATCAGATTTGTACTTAAGTTTGTTTCTCTCATTGAATAAATTGATTGCCGATCCTACAGGCTGGGTGAGAAGCAGACAAGGGTCACGGTGAACTATTGCTAGCTTGAGGAGATGCTCACATGAAGACATGGTTGCCGAAGGTTGCATACAACTAAAGTGAGCTTCTCTTTGAAAATCTCATAATTGTTTCACTTACCTTCTTTTTACTATCAGCAGTTTCTACCGTTTCAAGTTGTTTGGTTATGAGCCAAGACTGAAGATATACAAGCTTATGGTTAGTATTATCCCTTTTTCATATATATTCGTTATTGTTTTAGTTAGCTAGATGGATGTGCTGCAGTTAAATAATCGAATGACTTCTATACTTATATCATTGTTTGGTTTATGTAATTGTTGGCGACAATATCTTGACTCGCTAAAAGTGCATGCAAATTTCTTACTGAAACAAGCATGGTTGACGTGTCAGTCAAGGGGTCCCTGCATCTGTGGTGTTTGGCTCGCTATGGTGGTCGACCATGGAATACTTGTGAGGGAGAGCACCACTTTAGTGCCTCTTCGCGTAGTTCCTCCGGCGTGCACAGCTTAAGCCTTGTTACCATGGATGACAAAGTCTGCCTTGTCGTGACGACCACGCGCAGGTACACACATAGGCATATTATAAGATCGTTATTAATTAATCCATGCAGTTTCATGTCCAGGCCAATGTTTAGTTGGGGGAAGTGTTGTTGATTTTTTTTATTCAGCCACGAGTGTCAGTGTTGATTTTGAGGGCATTGTTAGGTGTTTAGTTGAGCTAGCAAGGGGGCGTAGTGGACCTGTCATCATTTTTTTGAAATAGGTAAAAGATGTTCAGCGTTGGCTCAATATTTTCAAGGGCATGTGCTTCTCTGAAGATGCTTCAGCTGCATTTTTGTTTACCCATCACTCGGTGGCAAACCACTGATTCCTCACGGGTTGCAGATGATGAGTACTCACATTTTTGGTCTTACTGATTTTGTCAGACTGATGGGTGCACGGCAATTTTTGGTCTTACTGATTTCGTCTGAGAGATAATCAGATAAAACGACAATTGACTCCCAACTAACCACACCTAGATAATCAGATAACTACATTTTGAAGTTAGTATACATTCATTTTGTTCTTGCAAAATATTTATTTATATAGCTTGTTGTCATCTAATTTAAGGTTCAATTTCCTCACTGTAAATCCTCAAATATGTGGGCAGCATGGACCACCAGATAGGTAAGCAAGAGAAGGACCAGTTCATAATCATCTTATTTGTTCTACTTGGACTGTCGTTGTTACTTGCAGTTGCCTCTGCTACCATGTGGCAACGCAACCATGAAGGGCTTGACGTGTTGGCTGTCAAGAAGCACTAGGTCGACGGCAGGCAAGGCATCCAGGAAGCCACAGCACGAGAGAGCGATGATGCTCAAAGGGTGAGGTTGCCAAATGGTGCGGTGATACTAGCTCGCTAGCCAAGCAGACTACATTCTGGACTATTTACACATCATGGACTAAAATTGGACTATTTACACATCATGGACTAAAATTGGACTTCTTTCTGGACTCACATCTTTTATATAATATATACTCAAGTCTGATATGCCTTCTATTTATTCTATAATTAAGTACAATCTTTTAAGTTGCTGCTGAAGGAAGAAGACATGGGGTCAGAAAAATGTTAAGATTGACTTGATGTGTGGTAAGGAACATCCAGTTGAAAAGTTTTTGATGCTTGAACATCCAGTACTCAATTATTCTTTTAGGTATGCATAATCTGCCAAGTTATAAGCAGTTCCTTTTATTTGGGCACGCATAATGACCGTTCCGCAGCATCAGGTTCAAAAAAAAGTTCTTCAAGGTTAGTAATTTTCTCCAAAAAAAAGTTCTTCAAGGTTAGTAATTAATACTCCCTTCCCATATGGATATGCATGATGGTTGTTCATTTTTTGGGATAGCTTACCCATCTTATGCCTTGAAAACTGAGCTACCTCCATGATTATGCATCTGGTCTCAGTAGATTTTTTTTCTGCCAAAATACAGTTGTGAAGAGGAGTTCCTGATGATAGCTGAATATACTAGCCTACTTGCCTACAACCAAGGCAGAATTATCAGCGTGTATGCGAAACAGCCTGCTAGCTGGGTGTGTGCCTCCTGTTTGAGCGAGAGGGAGGACCTTTGCTGGGCAGTCAAAGGATGTGCTCCGATATGGTGGTCCAACTACAAGGTAATGCTAACACATCTTGTTACTCTTTCTTCAATTTCGATAGGTTTACGACAGTTCCATTCAAGCACAAATATGTTAATGACACTAATTCAAAGTTGTAAAATACATATATTTATAATAGTTTAATTATTCTTACATGATTTCCACATATATGTGTTGCTTTAGACAAAAAAATGTGCAGTAAACTTGTTACATAGAACACCCTAGGTATCGCCACTGGCATCGACTAGACGACGCCCATCACTGACACACTCTTCTCTTGGGAGCATTGGCCCAGCTCATTGCCGTCGCATCACTCTCCCACCATTGCTTCTGTCTGGTCTCGATCAGATATTTTGGTTGATATGCGGGGAGGTGAGAGGGCAAGCTAGGGGAATGGAGTTGGGAGAGACGATTGTAGAGCGACATCGTTTTTGTTCCTATTTCTTTTCCTTTTCAAGTGGTTACTTTTTCTTCATCAGTTCATCTTTAAACTTTTGGTTGTCTCAGCGTAGCTTGCAGCTCCAGCTTAGATTTGTTAGATTTATGGGTAAGCCAAATTGTTTAAATTTATATTGTCCAATTTATTTATAGGAACCAATCACCCAGATGCCTTTCCTAGACTGATGCAGATGGAGCTTGCAATCAGATCCAAAGACTAATGAAGCTGGGGCTGTCAAACTGACCAAAGCAGGTACAACCGCATCTTAGGCTTGAAAATTTGCATATGGACGTGGGAGTCCACTCATATGTATGGCTTTCATGTACACTTTGAATGGTCCAGGAACATTTGTATTTTTCTGTGTGTTGATTTTTTTCCAAGAGTATTTGCTTTGTGTCTGTAGACATTAGGTTAGTTGTCAAGTTGGTAATTAGAGGATTAGATCACTGTATCAATCGACAATCATCTCGGGAAAGTATCATCGTACTTTTGTTAGATAATTGGTACTTCTGTAGTTGCACGTTTTTATACTTATATATTTGTAGCCACTTTTATAGTGTTCTTTGTTCCTTTGTTTTTATCATACATATAACTAAAAGCCAGTTTACAGAAAAATGTCAGTCTCATCCCCGGCCTTCTTCAGTTGAGGAGATTACTCTACTTTTTATCACTGTTGGAGGATTCCTTATTTTGAGAAGTCCGTACCACAGCAACGGGCAGGCAGCTTGGCCAACTCATTATTTCTACCGGCACCAATCGTTTTTATTGTTTCTAGCCAATGTAGATTGTGGTGATTGTATGAAAGATTTAATACCTTTCTCACGTGCATGCTAGCTAGGAATGTTTGCGGATGGACGTGAAATGAACTGTTAAGTACTCTCCTATTTAGTTTCACCAGGAATTTATTGATATGGTAAGAATTGTTAGATTGGTTTGTGACGAAATGTTGCTTGAAAATAAATTCACGATAGGTTAGAGTGGGGGCAAAAATAGTTACAGTGCTCTTGTAGGACGATGGATTTTCTCCATGTAGTCTTGTAGCCTTCATGGAAGTCGAATTTTGTAGGTTTATTTGTACATTTTTGCTTTGTTTCGGAAACCAGAGCAGTTCACTTTATCCATGTGTTTTTTCTTGCTTCTCTGCACTGTACCCTTTGGGATGATCAATATGCATTACTCTTTTTCAAAATTTCTATTTGGAACTATATTTTGTTATTAAACCACTGTGAGAAGGTTTCACAAGAAACCTAAAAACTGTAACAGGTGGTCATTATTTTTTTTGCCATATGTAATGAATGTTTGCCACAAGTTAGGAAACATAACTGGTTTTTAGTCGTTTATCAGTTTGTTTTGCTCATGGGGATATATAATTAGCTTTACCAGTTTTTTGATTATACAAGTTTTTCTCTTCTTTCTCCACATGTGTGTTTCTGCAATATATGTACATTCAAGCGCCAGAAGGTTTGTTCTCCCACTGTGTGCCACTAATATTTCATTTTTGTGGGTGAGATTTTTTAACTTCTGGATGCGCGAATGGTTTGGATATGGTGTTGCGCAATGCTACTGTGTTATGCTATGACCACGGACATGCTTATGTGGTGTGGTGCATCTGTTTTTATACTTCAACATTGTTGTTCCCGCTTGCGCGACAGCGGTGACTGTAGATGCTGCTCACGCATCTGTTGTTCCTGCGTGCGCGGGGGCGCGGAGGTGGGCGACCGGGCGCGGGAGGTGGTTCGGCACGGCGAGGCGAGGCCGGCCGGACTTGCGAGCACCAGGCAGGCGCAGCTGCCACCTGCGTCGACCAGGAGCACACGCCTGCAGAGGGATGTTGTGGCCTGGCACTGTTCATCGTGGAGCTTGCGAGGGACTCCTTGTCATGGGCGGGCTTGTCATGGGCGGGCGCTGCATGTCACGGCGCTCGCGAGGTCCAGTTTGGGATCCATGGAGTCCAGAGCGCGGCGGCAGAACTGCGACGACCGTCGCGGTGGGCGAGCGCGGCGGCGGCGACTGCAACTGCTGCTGCGGTGACTGGCTGCTATTTTTCCTGCTTGCGCGGCAGCGGTGACTGCAGATGCTGCAACTGCATCTGTTGTTCTTGCGTGCTCGGGGGAGCGGAGGAGATGGCGTTGCGGCGGCGATGACTGCATTGGGCAAACTTTTTCGTCTGCGCAGACACGAACAGACGAAATGGGTCGGTGTGTTGCAGTTGCTCTAACTCCATGAAATTTTTCATTCATTTACTTTTAGGATGTAGGATGGAGCATAGTTTGTGCTGTTGACTGTCAATTGTACTCCCTCCTTTCCTAAATATAAGCCTTCAGTTTGTGATGTTGAAGATGCTTCGTACTCCTTCTGTTCCTAAATATATGCCTTCTTAGAGATTTCAATATAGAGTATATATGGAGCAAAATGAGTGAATCTACACTCTAAAATTTGTCTATATCCATCCGTATGTAGTCCGTATTGAAATATCTAAAAAGGCTTATTTTTAGAAATGGAGGGAATAACAAACAAAAAAGATCACATAACATAAATTAATTAATCATAAATTATTGTTTTTTTCTCCTAGGTGGGATTGGTAGCAAAGCTGTTCTGTTGGACTATGCAGTTCATTGGCCATGGAGTTTTTGAGATAAATCTCTATCAAGCTATTAATGTTAGGTTAAGCACTAGCTTTAGTAAATTCCCGCCCAAGGATTATACTTGACACTTACTCTGACGGTAGAACCGGACACGTACTCCACTTGACAATTCCTGGTTTTCACGTTTGAGCATTGAAAATGAAAAACAAGTGTTTGTGTATGTGGTGGAAATCCCTCTTATGTGATTTCTAAAAAAGGGTTAATCAAAGATTGCATTCATGAATAATAGAACTACTAAAATGTGGACATGCTAATTTATTTTTGAGGAACCTAGCACACCAACAACTATCACCTGGCCCATGTCAAACGTTCACCCCAACAGACTAACCTGTCAACTACCAAAATGTGGACATGCTAATTTCTGCTTGGTATTCCAATGAGCATAGACGAACAATAAATTTATATATTGCATTATCGTAACATTCAAAATAATATTAATTTTGAAAATTGTAGGGATGTGTGTGACTATTTATATTATTTTATGCTTTGGTGGACCGGTGAAGAATTAGTTCATCCACTTTGCCCAATGAGTATTCTCCATTGCACATTTTAAGACCTTCGACGTGAATTCTTCGTGCTAATTACATATATTGCTTGTGCAGATTGGGTATGAGTTGAGGAAGGGTTTTTTAGTTATACTTGTTCAAATTTCATGCGAATGGAGCTAAAGTCAATATTCTTAATATCGTGCGAGAATTTCTTAAGCGCATCAAATAGATCTTAATTTGTAACTGGTTCTAGTTAGATAATCTCTCTATATGTATAAGTCATCAGATTGCCTTTTTTGTTATCAATTTACGTTGCAAGGAAAGTTGACTTTAATTATTAGCCGATTTTGCATGTGCTATCTATTCTCTTCACGTGAAATTTAACATGTATTATGTTTATATAATTCCAGCAATATATTCAAAAGCCCGTGGCAACGCACGGGCACTCTACTAGTATTGAATAAGTTGAGAGTTGAGACATTGTGGGTGCTTTTGTTGTTTCCTTAATCTGTGTGTTGTCAATCAATTTCTATCAGTGAAGTTGAGACTGATATTTTCCATTATTATACATAACAGAAACTTAGAAACAAAATTCAATGTATACATATCGCTTACGAGGATGCCGATCAGAGACATAGCTAAGTGCGGGGTAACGGGCGCTAATTTTTAGAAAGTTGACACTTACAGTTTCGGTGTGACATTGTTGGAGCTCGTCACGGAGCAGGCGGCCAATGAAGCTGGAGCTGATGGTAATTTGGCAATTTGGGCGCACGACTTCACTGAGCCGTTGTCCACATGGAGACATTCTGGTACAAGGCACTCGTGAACTTCTCCGGGACAAGTGCAGCAACAAGGACTAAAAGAAACAGTAAAACTGCCCTGAAATTATCTTCACTTATAGTATATCGTTCAGTGAGCCCAGAAATGGAAGGAAAAGGCTGCACCTCTACTAAACCGAGTGGTGCTGTTCACTTGCATAACTTGCACGTCGGTCAAATTCAGGCCTTGGAGTGTGTGTGGAAATTCTCCATTCCAGACGTGAACTTGGCCAAAAACATGTGAGCATGCTTGCTCACGTGGTTGCCATCAGAATGCCAGTCAGTCAGGGAACATGGACTAAATTTGCGTAGAATTGCCTGTTCGTAGCGGCACAGAGATGGATCCATCTTCTTCATATTCGTCCTAGCTGCCGCCGACTTGCTGCACTCCGATGCGCTTCAGCATGCCGTCGGTCTCTGAAACCCTGCGCTGTAGCTGCTGTCCTGACCTCTTCCCCTGTACTTGTGCTGCAGTGCCGAGGAGCTAACCGTGTCGTCCTCCCTGCCTACAGTCCAAGCGCTGCCTGGTCGGCCATTGGCAAGTGCTCTCATTGTTGTAGTTCAGTGTTGGTTTGCAGGTGAAACTTGAGAGATGGCACAATCTCTTTGTCGTAATTATGTGCCGGATATGCGTGATCCTTGCATTGAAAGGATATAAATAAAATACCCCAAGCTTCATCAATAGAACATACTCCTTGATTCGTTTCTTCTCCCACCCATCTCGTTTTGACGTCTCTACTAGTGAGTGAAAGTAGAAATACGCCACCCCTGTGTTGCAAATTATTTAGGCCCTCTCTGATAAACTTTTGCCCCGAGAAAAGCTACCTGAATGCTCAAAACTATGTGTCAAAGCAAAATTATATTTACTTATATATCGTTCAGTGAACTGATAAATTTTAGGAAAAGCCTGCACCTCTACTAAAACAAGTGGTACTGTTCACTTGCATAACATGCACGGCAGGCCTTGGGAGTATGTGGAAATTCTCCATTCCTGACGTGAACTTGGCCAAAAATATGTGTACATCCTTGCTCACAGGGTTGTCGTCGGATTGCCAGTCAGTCAGGGAACATGAACTCAGTCATAAAACATGGACTAAAATTTGCTTACAACTATCACGAAACTCCGTTAGTAGCGGAATAGAGACGGATTAATCGTCTTCCTTGCCATGCGTACCACCACTGCCAAGCTCCTGCTCATATGCGTCCTAGCTGCCGCAGACTTGCTGGCCTCCGATGCACTTCAGCTCGGGCCAACCGGCGGTTCGGCCAGCGCGAGTTGCATACCCCGCGAGCGGGACGCCCTGCTGTCCTTCAAGCGTGGCATCACCAGCGATCCCATGGGCCTCCTTGACTCTTGGAACAAGGAAGACTGCTGCCAGTGGAGGGGCGTCAAGTGCAGCAATCGAACCGGCCATGTCCTTAGGCTTCATCTTCGTAATCTGCATGTGGACACGGTCCCGCTCAATGGATTGATCATCGATGGGTACTACAGAGACACAGCTTTGGTTGGCCAGATAAGTAATTCTTTGCTCTCCATGGATCGTCTTGTGCACCTTGATCTTAGCATGAATTGCCTCGAGGGCCCAAGTGGCCATATGCCGCAGTTCCTGGCCTCTTTGACGAGATTGAGATATCTCAACCTCTCAGGTATACCATTTTCTGGCAGAGTGCCCCCTCAGCTCGGCAACCTCTCAAATTTGCAGTACCTTGACCTTTCCCAATTTAATCCGATAGAAAGTAGTATGTATTCAAGAGACATTTCATGGGTAGCGCACGTCCCTAATTTGCAGTATCTTGGAATGAATTCGGTAGACCTCAGCACAATAGTTGATTGGCCTTATGTTGTCAACATGATTCCTTCTTTAAAGGCCCTTGATCTTAGGTCTTGCTCTCTTCCAACCACAAACCATTCACTCCCACATATTAACCTTACCAAACTCGAGAGGCTTGATCTCTCCAACAACATATTTGCCCACCCAATGGCAAGGGGTTGGTTTTGGAATTTGACAGGCCTCCAACATCTTTACCTTGCCGGAACTCAGCTATTCGGTCAAGCACCTGATGCACTGGCACATCTGACGTCCCTCCAAGTCCTTGATTTGTCATTTAATCGTAACATGAGGACTACAAGCTTCAGAACACTATGCAATATGAGAATCCTGGACCTTTCTTATTGTCAAATTGATGGAGATATAAAGGATATTATAGGGAGGATGCCCCAGTGTCCCTTGAACAAACTGCAGGAGTTGCATTTGGGCTCCACCAATATTACCGGAACCATGCCGGATCAGCCAGCACACTTGACCAGCTTAGTCGTTCTTGACATCTCTAAGAACAATCTAACTGGAGGCATACCACGATGGGTGGGGCTGCTCTCTAGTTTAAGCAGACTTGGTCTCTCCTCCAACTACCTCAGTGGACCTGTGCCATCTGAGATCGGCATGCTCAGTAATTTGACCGTATTGGAACTTGGATACAACAATCTAAGTGGACCTGTGCCATCTGAGATCGGTATGCTCGGCAAATTGACCATAATGGATCTCAGTGCCAACAACTTGAATGGTGACTTCACCGAAGAACATTTTACAAGTCTAACCAAGCTAAAGTCACTGGATTTAAGTGAAAATTCCTTGAGGATTACAGTTGGTCCCGACTGGATACCACCTTTCAGTTTAGAAGACATAACTCTTGGCTCTTGCCAGCTGGGCCCTTCGTTTCCTGCATGGCTTCAGTTCCAAGTGGACATTGGCTGGATGGATATATCAGGCACAGGTATAGTTGATAGGCTTCCTGACTGGTTCAGCACTACATTTGCAAAAGCCATATCTCTGGACATCTCCAACAATGAAATCAGTGGCAGGTTGCCAAGAAACATGCAATTCATGTCAGTGCAATCTTTCTTGATCAACTCAAATAAATTAACTGGTGAAATCCCGAACTTACCAAGAAATATTACCTTGCTGGACATGTCTACAAACTCTTTATCTGGAAATTTGCCATCAAATATTGAGACTCAATGTTTGGCTTCACTAGCGTTGAGCTCCAATCAAATAACTGGTCGTATTCCTGAATCTCTCTGCAAAGCAGAAGCCTTGGATGCCTTGGAATTAAGCAGCAATTTTTTTGAGGGACAACTTCCTCAGTGTTTTGGGGTGAAGAACATTGTGTTTCTCATGTTGAGTAACAATAGATTTTCTGGCAACTTCCCATCGTTTCTAAAAAAATGGAGACAATTGACGTCTTTAGATCTATCACGTAATAGTTTTTCCGGAAGGTTGCCATCATGGATTGGAGATATGGTTGAATTAAGAATTCTACGGCTAAACGAGAATATGTTTTCTGGAGAAATCCCAGCTACCATCTCAAATCTTAGTCGCCTTCACCATCTGAACCTAGCAGGCAATGGCTTATCAGGTGCCATACCATGGCATCTGTCAAATGTGACGGCCATGACAGGAAAGTACGTAAAGGATTATTCGCTTGACTCAGAATCTTATGGCAGCTACTCATCTATTATACGTAAATATGATTTTTCGTCTGTTGCTGTCAAGGGACGTGAACTTGATTATGGTATTGGCATTTTAGATTTGGTGAGCATTGACTTGTCTTTCAACCAGTTAACTGGGAGAATACCAGAAGAAATAGTTGTTCTTGATGCCTTGATAAACTTGAATCTATCATGTAACCGACTAAGTGGGAAAATACCAATTAAGCTTGGGGCTTTGCATGCTCTGGAATCACTTGACCTCTCAAGGAACATGCTTTCTGGCAGAATCCCTCCGAGCCTGTCAGATATAACCTATTTGAGCTACTTGGACTTGTCTGATAACAATCTAACAGGGAGAATACCATCAGGACGTCAGCTCGACACCCTCTACACAGAGCAACCTTCCATGTACAGTGGCAACAGTGGTCTCTGTGGGCCTCCTCTTGTGAACAGTTGCCCCGGAAAGAATGTTACAAGGCAAGATGATCAAAAAAGGAATGAACATTCCTTTGAGCCAATGACCTTTTATTTTGGACTTGCTCTGGGATTTGTTTTGGGTCTCTGGGAGGTGTTTTGTGTCTTGTTGTTTAAGAAAGCATGGAGAACTGCTTATTTCTGCATGGTTGACAAGACATATGATCAGATGTATGTGTTTGCCGTTCTTAGATGGAAAAGCTGGGCCAGAAAGGGGGCTACAAATTGAGTAAGAGCTCTTTAGAAGCATGAAGCAGCATATCATGCTGAGATTTTTATTTCCTTGAAGTTAATATAAAGGATATTGATGGTTTGTAATTGTCTATGCGTGTATGATAATACTTTTGAACTCCTGTATTTGCTACTGCTCAGATGTTGTGCTGATTGTTAGTTTGGTAGCTTCATCGTTTATGTTGGCATAGCATCATCATGGGACTCTTGTATTTCCTTGCTTGAAGTTATTGTAATGGATATTTATGATTCATAGTTGTCTATGTGCGTATACGATAATATTTTTTGAATTCCTGTATTTTCTACTGTTCAGAGGGTTGTTGTGCCGATTGTTTTTCCATAGCTTCATCATTTAGAGTTTCATGGTTGGCGTAGCCTGTATGCTTCTATATATGTTTTTTCTGTTATCTACTAGAGTATTGTATGTGAGTTAGAGGAAACCTGATGTGATAACACCAGCCAGCGAACTAGGAGCTTCAGTCCACCCCCAGTCTGCGAGTCATTGGCGGACATCATCTGCTCATGTTCAAGAAATCCTCAGCGAAACCACTTTTCCTCTCTGTAACCTGGACCAACAGGACAATCAGTGAGCGATCTGAAAAGTAATAATACTGGAATCACGCACATAAACCTAGATGCAATTCAGACTTTCCACAAAGTCCAGAATACTGCAACTACACCCTTTACTAGAGAACTTTCAGGCATGTCTTTAAAGCTTGTTTTCCTTCTATGTGTGCAAAATCTTTCTGTTGCTAGGTGTGAGGACATGATCAGCTATTTGACATACCATCATACTGAGGATTGTATTCCAATTCCTTCAGCTTACTGGAGCTACACTTAATTACCGAAGAGGTCAAGATCCTGCAACGGAAGTTCGCAGCTAAACAAAATTACTGTAGAAACAACTTCACTCCATTCACACAGAATGACTATTGCCATGAAAAAAATGTTAAAATCGCTCAGGTATTCAGGTGAATGTGTTTGTGTTTCATGTCATAATCCATCTGTTTGTTGGTCAATGAGAAATTGCAATTGGTCTGAACAAGGTACGGACCAACCCTTGACACATGCATTACTTAATTTGATTGATGCTGAAGCACACAAAAAAATTGGGGAAATACAACCACACATTGTTAAACCATCCATTTATTTATGATCAATGAGAAAATGGTTCCCACACAAATGAACATAATTTCGGCTCTACACACAACAAATTACAAATGGCACGGAAATAAGGCCAATAGACAGCTATGTACATAGTCATAAGGGCATTCTGGCTGGCACATTGTTTGTTGAATCTTTCGTTTACTTGCCTACCAATTCTCCTGCATGATCTTGGCCTGTTCAAATATGAACCTGCCTTCCTTGTACTTCTGGGACTCCTCGTAGGCCTTCTCGTACTTCCACCCGAGCACCTCCCGGCAATCACAGCAATGATGTCGGCAACCATGTGGAGCCCCGTCATGAGCTTCCTGTCCTCCTTGGCCCCTGTGGTGACGTTCATGGCGTGGTAGGAGAGAAACGCGCGGCCATTCCTCCCCTGCAACAGCAGCCGGAAGAACAAAGGTGCTAGTATTTATCCTCCAAACACAAGCAAAATTGAGATAGACAGATCATAGCGTATCGAGGTCTTGACATCTGAAGCTGATATGGATAGATATCACACATCTCTGGTTGGTTGAGTGAAACTCCGCTATGTAAATATAGAAACACAAGTGCTAAACTTCATTCTCAGATTGTATTGTTGGACCTCTCCACTGCAGTTGATGAATGAACCTATTTAAAGTGCCTAGTTGATACTACAACAGCAGCCAAAAGAGCAAAGGAGAGACAGTATCAGTATGTATTTATCCTCCAAACACAATCAAAATTGAGATGGACAGATCATAGCATATCACGGTCTCGGCATCTGAATGGAGCTCATGTGACAGCCTCAGATGACTAACTGCTGGTACAGATAGATCACAGTATCTCTCTCTGGTGAACTGAAGGAAACTCCGCTATGTAAATGTAGAAACACAAATGCTAGCTAAAGTCAGCTACATAGACGTTCGTTGTCAGATTGTTGGACCTCTCCACCGCAGTTGATGAATGGACCTATTTAAAATCGCTAGTGGATACTATTACTGATTTTAGCTCGGCATCCCCAACCAGCCCAACATATATTACTGGTCCATCTAAGTTCCTATTTATTGATTAAGCTCTGCCTGTCCACTCTTGATCCCTAACACAGGCCCAAAGGCCCAAAGTCAGTAATGACCAAGGAAAAGCAAATAAATTATCCTTCCCTGGGTGAAGTTGTTCACCTGGAAGGCCTTGGAGATAATATCGTCATGTAGGCAGACGTGGTTCCGGCAATGGCGGCAGCTGTACATCCGCGGCCCAACCAGTTCTGCCATCTCTCTGCTGCAACCAATCCGATTCACCAATTGAATTAGGAACCTAACAACCACACCAGTATGTGGTGCTCCAGAGTAGTAGAATACATAAACCGGAATGACCAAACGATGACTAATAACCATTGCAAATTACAAATGGCATGGAAATAACACCGACAGACTGGTAGTTTAAAAAAGAAGAAAACGTACTGCTATGTACAAAGGCATGGATGATCCATAAGAACATTCTGGCTGGCACAGGGTTGGTTTAATCTCTTTTCCATTTCTTACCTATTCTTCTGCACGATCTTGTCCTTTTCAAATATGAACTTGCCTTCCTTGTACTTTTGGGATTCCTCGTAGGCTCTCTCGTACTTCCATCCGAGCACCTAGTGGCAGCCACGGCAGTGGATGTCGGCGACCGTGTGAAGCCCCGTCATGAACTGCCTGTCCTCCTTGGCCCCCGTGGTGATGTTCATGGCGTGAGAGGAGAGAAATGCGCGGCCATTCCTCCCCTAGTACAACATCCAAAAGAGCAAGCAAAGGAGAGATAGTATTAGTATTGTATTTATCCTCCAAACACAATCTAAATTGAGATAGATAGATCATAGCATGGCGTGTCGAGGTCTCAACATCTGAATTGTACATATAGATAGATCACAGTAGTATCTCTGGTTCCCCGCAAAAAAAAAAAGTAGTATATCTGGTTAACTGAAACTCCACTATGTAAGTATAGAAAAACAAATGCTAGCTAAACTGATCAGCTACAGAAACGTTCTCATATTGTATTGTCGGACCTCTCCACTCCAGTTGATGAGCCAATTTAAAGTCCCTAGTTGATAAGTACTTACTACTAGTAATTTTAGCATGACATCCCCAACCAGTATAGTTTAACTGGTCCATTTAAGTTCCTATTTATTGATTATTAAGGTCTGTCCACTCTTGATCCGGAACGCAGGGGCCAAAGTCGTCAGTAAGGACAAGAAGCAAATAAATTATCCTTCCCTTAGTGAAGCTGTTCACCTGGAAGGCCTTGGAGATGATATCGTCGTGGAGGCAGACGTTGTTCTGGCAATGGCAGCAGCTGTACACCCGCGGCCCGGCCAATTCCGCCGTCTCCAACCAATCTGATTCACCAATCAAATTAGGAATCAAATAACTGCACAACCAAGCAGGGAAACCAGGTCCAATCTCTCAGCAGCTGTATATGAATAAGCTAGGTATCTTCTTTGGGCATCTTAATTGATTCCATCTTGATCATACAAAAACTGAAGGTAAGGGATTATGTAACAATCCAGCGGCAATAATGCAGAGTGCCCTCTTATCTCCTTTTTTGTTTTGTCACATGTTTGTTTTGTGCGCTAGTGCTAGTCTGATTAAAAGAGGTGAAGCATACCTTTTTTTTTAGAACGAAGGCTCGCGAAGAGCCCGGCTTTGAATTAACAAAGCCATCAACCGGCCAGGATTACAGATTCTGGATTACAGCCTCGACATAAACCATAAAAAGAAAACACGGCAAGATACAATGGTGCCGGGAGCAGCTCACATGCCAGACATACAACAAACTGAAAAAAAAGGATCTACATGAAGCACCAAGCTTGAAGATGACAAGGCCTCTTGCACGCGCGAAGCCTAGGAGAAGGGAGATGCCGGCGAAGGAGCAGAAGATCAGATGACCGAGAGAGGCAGCCATTGCCACAACACCTGGGACCAGCCGGGAAACACCACCATCCAGATCCATCGTCGAAGAAGGCCCCTGCCTCCTCGCCTGGCTCGAAAGGCGCCGAACCGTCAACAATGAACACGTTCACCCTAGAACCTGGATGAGTGGCACCGATGGCATCCACATTGTTGGGACTAGGCCGATGCGACCTGCCGTCGACTTCTCACCTAGAGCAGAGCATCACCGAAAACCAAGGACCCGGGCATTCAAGAGGAGAGCTACCAGGATGAATTAAGGAGCAGCAGCCAGAGACAATATTCTGCACAACCGGCTCGCTGGAGTGACACTGTCGAGGGGGAATCCCTATCCCCTCCTCTCCAGTAGCCACAGGCACTGGATTAGGGTACATCCACCCGGTGAGCACACAAACATGGCCTGAACCAGGGGGAACACTACCACCGCTGGAGTTTACTGCTGCCGCCAACACCCACCACACACAACACAGCGAAGTCCAAATTCCCACCTTGCTCCCAAAGCAACGCCTTCAAGAAGGATACGGTGCCAAGGGCGTCGCCGCCGCCCAACAGCGTTGGGGTTTTCACCCGGGAGGACAAGGGGGAGGGGGTGGGGAAGGCATACCTGACAGACACCTCCAAGAAGGTGCGCGGCGCCCGCGGGCGTCGCCGCCGTCACAGCCAGCAGGACGGCTAGGGATTTCTCCTGGCAATCTTCCCGTCCCCACTCCCACCCAGCGAAGAACCGGCGTTGAAGACGGAGCCG